>NC_137884.1:7168113-7473113 GCF_963924005.1 Protomyctophum bolini | reverse complement strand
TACTTTTATCAGACACACTGTTATTGTACAACATTTAGCTGTGATGCAAATTTGCATCACAGCTAAATCACAAATTCCCCATTCCCATTCCCACATTCAAGAGTGTTGCTGTCTGTAGTATAGCATTACAAATTAAATCCAAAACAATCCTACCTATTCCATTTCTCCCCCTAAATTTCCCATTCATAAGTGCATTTGTCTAATATGTAACGCAAGCTCTGCTATTCCAAAGCCCACTCGGGTACATATTTAAACTATTTTCAGCAATGGCATAATATTGTGTACATTCCACCACTGCTTGTGATCGGCAGCTCAGAGGCAGGAGAGACGTGCGCGCGCACGTGTGTGTGTGTGTGTGTGTGTGTGTGTGTGTGTGTGTGTGTGTGCACAGCCTGCATGAGCCGAGGTAGAGTGTTGAAATATTAATGTACCATTATCCTCATTTCCCAGTCTCTCCGTCTACAGGAACCACTGACAGCCGGCCACTCCCTCCCACCATTACAATCCAGAGGGGGGGGGGGGGGGGGGGTGTGTGTGTGTGTGTGTGCGTGCGTGCTCGCATATACGGTAGAGGAATGGATGGAATTGATTTAGATTAAACATTAAAGTGTCTCTTTAACATAATTCCATGAATGAAACATACATTTAATGCAGTTATGACACAACAGTGACCTTCATCAAACTGACGTGGTGCTCAGTTTGTGGATCCTACAGTGTAGTGCCGGGGTCCGCCCCTCTGGCACAGCCTGAATTGGAACTAACGTAGTTTAGGATCTTATTTATATTGGCGTGTACTGTACTACCGTGTATCACAATGACAACTCAGTTGTCATGGTTTTGAAGATTTCAACATTACGTTATTTTTGAGCAAGTCAAGAGACTATGACTAAAAACTACGACAAAAACAAAAACACTGCCGCCGGCCGACCGGCCCGCCCGCCCAGGTGCAGTGCTGTGATTACCACCGATTACCACCAGCTGTGCTTACCGCTGACCCGGTGGACGTAGGCGGCCTTGAGGCCCATCAGGTCGGGCAGCTGGTCGATGATGACCTCCCTCTCGGCCGTGTGCTTGTGGACGCGCTCGATGCTGCGCCGCTGCCAGTCCGTCCAGTAGATGAAGTCTCCCAGCAGCGTGAAGCCGAAGATGTGCGGCAGCTTGTCCTCCACCAGCACCCTGCGGCCCGTCCCGTTCATATGCATCACCTGGTACGACACACACACACAGAACCATGTTCATCACCTGGTTGATACACACACACAGAACCATGTTCATCACCTGGTTGATACACACACACACAGAACCATGTTCATCACCTGGTTGATACACACACACAGAACCATGTTCATCACCTGGTTGATACACACACACAGAACCATGTTCATCACCTGGTTGATACACACACAGAACCATGTTCATCACCTGGTTGACACACACACACACACACACACACACACACACAGAACCATGTTCATCACCTGGTTGACACACACACACACACACAGAACCATGTTCATCACCTGGTTGATACACACACACACACACACAGAACCATGTTCATCACCTGGTTGATACACACACAGAACCATGTTCATCACCTGGTTGATACACACACACAGAACCATGTTCATCACCTGGTTGATACACACACACAGAACCATGTTCATCAACTGGTTGATACACACACACAGAACCATGTTCATCACCTGGTTGATACACACACACACACACAGAACCATGTTCATCACCTGGTTGATACACACACACACAGAACCATGTTCATCACCTGGTTGATACACACACACACACACACACACACACACACAGAACCATGTTCATCACCTGGTTGATACACACACACACACACAGAACCATGTTCATCACCTGGTTGATACACACACACACACACACAGAACCATGTTCATCACCTGGTTGATACACACACAGAACCATGTTCATCACCTGGTTGATACACACACACACACACACACACACACACACACACACACACACACACACAGAACCATGTTCATCACCTGGTTGACACACACACAGAACCATGTTCATCACCTGGTTGATACACACACAGAACCATGTTCATCACCTGGTTGATACACACACACACAGAACCATGTTCATCACCTGGTTGATACACACACACACACACACAGAACCATGTTCATCACCTGGTTGATACACACACAGAACCATGTTCATCACCTGGTTGATACACACACACAGAACCATGTTCATCACCTGGTTGATACACACACACAGAACCATGTTCATCACCTGGTTGATACACACACACAGAACCATGTTCATCACCTGGTTGATACACACACAGAACCATGTTCATCACCTGGTTGATACACACACAGAACCATGTTCATCACCTGGTTGATACACACACACACACAGAACCATGTTCATCACCTGGTTGATACACACACAGAACCATGTTCATCACCTGGTTGATACACACACACACACACACACACACAGAACCATGTTTGTTTGTACAGTACAAGACCAATCTGGGAACCCATCTGCAAAAAAAGATAAAGTAAAAAACAGCACCCTCCACTGCTTGTTCCCATTTGAATTTGGACGTTTCCAATACATTTACTCCTACTCCACTACATCTCAGAGGCAGATGTACTTTCACTCCTTGCAAAGTGACAGTTTTGGATGCACTGTATGAGGTTTTCACCCGACAGAGACAACCTGTGAGTTCATGTTGTGAAACGTGTAAGATGCCCCGAAATCTTCAAAAACATAGACGACGACAAGTGCTTCTAAAAAATAAATCAAAGACAACATTACCAAAACAAAAGCTTTAACCTGGCGTTTCTGAAAATAGCAGTCGCTTCAATTCCGACACATCACACTACTAATGCTAAAAATAATCATCTCACATCCCACAGCAGACGGAGGGAGGGCACGGCTAAACGTGGATCATCATATGGGACGGGGGTTTTATGTGGAGACCCTCCTCGCCTTCAAAGCGGTTGCGGTCGCAAAGCCTTCGATGCGAGGCTAAAATGTCACAAATCAGACGAGACGATAGTGTCCGGCACTGCAATTATGGTCTTGTTTTTCTTTTCTACGTCCCGTAAAGGAGCCACCTGAGAAGTGCACTGTAAACAGCGTCAGCTCTGTTAGCAAAGCTCTCCATTGTTTCCCCAACGGCACAGAGGCCAAGCCCAGAGCCCCATTCCAACACCAAACCACAAACCCTTGCTAACAGCCTGTTCCCAGGATGTTGGACGGACGGACGGACAGACAGACGGGGGACCCTCGTTTTTTAACCACTTACAATCCAATACAATTGGTGGGCATTAGCCAGAATATATATCTACAAGCACACAACGTGAGCTATTGTGGGCGTCAAGAGACTTGGTATAGACAGGGGGAAAAAAAATCTATGGAAGCCAACTTGGGTCCACTTTAACAAGTCTAGAGCAGTGGTTCTCAAACCATTTTCATGTCAGGGACCCCCGAATTAATGAATGTATCCGACTTGTGTGGACACGCCATCTGAAAATGTTTGATCTGAAAATGAAGATTTGTGATGTATTGGGGCGAGACATCATCATTTCTCTTCTGGGTCTGGAAGCAAAAGGTTTTGGGAACCACCGAGTTGTTAACTATAACTCTGATTGAGTTTCCACATTGTTGTCTTGCGACCGCCGTGGACGTGCGCGAGCGAGCGAGCGCGCACGTGCACACGCCCAGAGCCCCAGCAACCTGGCAGCAACATTCTCAGTGGCGCTAATTAGAAGCAGCAGCCGGAGCGAACCGACATCGGCACATATGGCCGCCACATTTCCTCTCTCTCTTTCTCTCTCTCTCTCTCTCTCTCTCTCTCCAACACAGAGCAAAAGTTCTTGACGTCTTACTGAATGTCCCGCCGTGTTGTAGGGCAGCGGGGGTCACTCTCCAACACCTCAATGTCACACAAAAAAACCTAGGCTTTAGACGTTCCAAAACAAACTGATATGACTGACTACAACTACTCGGCCTAAAGCCCATGAACCCATCCAATTCCAAATGGAATCGTCCAGTGTTTTGCATATATGCATTATTCTGTGGCAGGCCACCACGCAATCATGACCCCCCCCCCCCCCCCGGCCCCCGCCACAGTATGACTGAGTCCAGACCTCCTTAGTTGACGCAAATATTTTTTTCATACCCATAACTACTTCCACAAAGTGAGCGACACCCAGACCCACAACACTGGAGGGAGCACCAACCGATCTGGTACCGAGAGACCTCCCCAAATGTAGCACTAACATGGGAGAATTCCCATTCTACTATTCTGTCACCATAATGCAGAATGCACTGAGATCATCCATTAAAGGATGTGAAGGTTTCTTTCAAAACTGGCCTGAAAAGCGTCCATCAGGAAACTATAAGCAGAGTCATATTAATTTCACTGTGATGAGCGTCATTAACCCATTCTGAACGGGAACCCGTTTTGGTGTTCAGCATCATGTTATGCTTTAGCTATTGAAAAATAGCAGATCTACAATCTCATAGCGCGCCACCGAGTGGCGCGCTACGAGCTTGTAGGTCTGCTATTTTTGAAAAATCGAAGAACGACTTGACATTTTTAGAATCTGATCTCAGGTCAGAATGGGTTCATCAGACCAGTGTGTGTCCAGTGGAAACCTCGTATGAATCTGATCTCAGGTCAGAATGGGTTAACGCAGCATTGCGTTGTTTTCCTCTATAAACATATACTGTATGTGTGTATTTGCTGATGACATGTATTCATCATATGTTATGCTCCATTGATGAATTGAATAGATAGGACCACAATGGAAAAAAGCTCACAGTGTGTTGCATCGTGATCGGCTATTTCCGCTATTTAAAAAGCAAATTGAAAGTGAATAAATCACCTAAATACTATTACTAGTATGTCATGTCAAGATATTAGTCATATCTGCCCTCAGGCTGTGCAAGTTCTGCTTACAAAGCCAGGCAAACATAGGCAAACAAAGGCAAACATGAATGTAATTTGTATTCATATGTTCCATTGTCCAATGGCAAAAAACACAACAAAATCGTTGATCGCAATTATTTGTAAGTTCAGTTCAGTAAATAAATATCATGACAGTGACAGCCCTACATGCCTCAAACTTGTTCAAGTCAAACTGATCTGGCTGGGGATGGGACCCACATCTCAAAGAGTTTTGTGACAGGGACCCCCGGAAGAGAAGATTTGTGTTAAAAAAAAACATTTTCGATATTTTTCAGAAATAGTTAAAAAGTCATTTTCTATATTTTTCTGAAATTGTCAAGAAATGGAAGATGAACATTAACTACTTTAGCTGGGGACCCTCTGGGTTACTACAACAGCTGACTAGGTAGTCTACTCTAAAAGACAAACCTTTAACTTTCAGCTCAATAACCCAAAAGAGAAAACACACCATTTGCCCGGGATCCAAACTAGCGGATCTACAAGCTCACAACGGGCGTTGTGTTACTGTGACAACCTACAGTACGTGGGAAACTCAGATTCATCAAGGAGATGACAAGAACTGAATACATTTCATTATTTTTATTGGAAAATGCCATGAACAAGCTATTGAGTCCATTCCATGGTCAACACACTGGAGCAATGCTATCTCCACACGCACGCACGCTTCTATTACTATACTTGTGAGGACATCAACATTTTAGGACGGCATTGAAAATAGCCGAAAGATTGACGATCTACAAGCTCATAACGCAATCAGGCATAGCTCTCTGACCACAAGCCCTAAACCCAACCTCTAAATGTCTAATCCTAACCTGAATCTTTTAATAACTGTAAGCCTTAAATCCATAAATATTTTTAAACGAAGATAAAAAAAAAACAACAACAATGTATCGTGTGAAGATATAGGACAATCTCCTCACAATGACTATTTCTCAAATTATACTAGATACTTGGGGGAGGGGGGGGGGGGGGGGACAGTTGGCCCTCACAAATATAGTAATACAAGACACACACACACACACACACACACACACACACACACAGTACAGAGTATATATATAAATATAAAATGAAGTTTCCATCCTCAGTGAGATGGCCTCAGCCATAAGGTCTGCTCGGGGTTGGGAGTAGTGACCGCAGTGCGGTGTGGCTTTCACATTCTGGGTCTATTCTAAACAGAGCAGACCGCAGTGCAGAGTGGAGGCCACAATCGGAACCAGATGTGGGCTCCCGCCGCAAAAACCCAGTTCTGCTCGAAAAACCCAAGCGAACAAAACCCAGCCTGCCCTCTGCGCCTCGCCTCCCCTCCCCCAACCTACCCCCACCAAGGCCACCGTACCCCTCCTGCCCACTCCTACGGTACCCCCACCCCCACTCCGACCCACCCACCCACCCACTAGGCTACCGAGTACATCCTCATACCTTCCATAGCAGTGGGTCCCAAACATTGGGTCGGGGGACTCATTTTTCGGGTCGGGTCATGATGGATTTTTATTTCCTACAGTTTTCAATTTGAAAAATAAATAAATAAAAGAGACAAGACGGACATTTTTCTAAATAAATTCATCAAAGCAAAGGAATACCATGAATAAATACAACTTTTAGTAGTGAATGAACTGTAGTGAAAGTGAAGAGGCCCGCGGACAGGGAGCAGCATGTTTCAACCCTCCCCGCATGTTATATCTGTACCGTATCCCCCCCCCGGTCAACGCAGGGCTCTAAGTTCGTCCTGGGCTGACCTGTCAACACCCCTTAAAGTGCCGACATTTAACGATCGCTGTTATTTTTTTCTTCAGAGAAGCGGGGTGGGGGCTTTGATGTGGCAAGCAGCGCAGCGAGCGCGGAGGAAGTGGTGCCTCGCCGCCCGTCGAGGGAGGGGCGACGACCGGGCCGGGACCCCCCCACCCCCCCCCCCCACTGCACAAAGTGCACATGACTGACACGCTGCTGCCTGCCGCACAGGAGGACGCAAGCTGTTTGGATTGGCAAATTATCGACGCTAATGAGGGAGTAAAAGGGGGGTGTGGGAGTGTGTGGGGGTGGGGGGGGAGTATTCTTGACAGAAATCGACACTCACTGTGCGAGGTCGAGATCTGGGATTCATTCCTGGCAAGTCTGTCTTCTATTCACCAGTTCCGCAAAAAAAAAGCTCAGATTCTCCATGTCAAAATAAAGCACAGTTCTGATACTTAGCACTCCACGGCTCCTCGCAGTGTCAGAGGAGGGTGTGTGTGTGTGTGTGTGTGGGGGGGGGGGACGGACGACAGGTTTATATCAGGTTTATATCACGATAAAGTAACCACTGGGGAAAAAAAACAGGACATCCTAATTTGGTGTTTGTAAGGAGTGCATTTGAAAGGGCCTTTTTAAAGGAATTGTGGTCAGAGACAGTGTTTGGTTCTTGTGCCACAGGAGGTCTCTGAGGGGCGGGGCAGAGCATGGCATGGCGTGGGGGGGGGGCTTCTGCCTTGGCTGCGACCACCGGAGGATCTGTTGGTTGATGACGATGCCATGCAGAGCCTCGATGGCGAGTGCCGCCACCACCACCACCACCATCGCCGTCCGTCTGAAGAACAGCTAAAAAAAAGCTGTGTGCCCGCCATGCGCGGCAGGGGGTCCGCCTGCTGCAGACGGCCCGATAAAAGACTGCCTCACTCCAGACCCCCTGTGGAGTCAGCCTCCATTATCCGTCAGGATTACCAGCATGACTGGCTCTGCTTCGTCCACCCCCTCCCTCCCAACACCCCTCCGTCGGTTTCAACGCCAAGCGTTTTTTTTTGTTTTCCTGTGCCAAGCACAGAGCCTTGGCACACACACTCGCACGAAAAGAAGAGCGTATTGCGAGAGGAGAGGAGAGGAGAAGAGAGGAGCTACCGTCTGTGACATTCCGGACGTCTGTAGCGAGGTCACCTTTTTTTCCTCTCTTTTTTCCAAAGTGACAGGAGATACAGGATGTGTTGGGTGAACTAACCCCACCCCCTGCCCTCGGGCCCACTGTGGGGGGTCTTGTTGTACACTTAAGCGTCCCAGTGAGAGACAGGCAGACGCTCAGCACGACTGTGGCTTTGAACAGGCTGAGAGGTAGCGGTGGAGGAACCACTCCCATTTATTATTTTTAAGGGGCGCTAGCCCCTTCTATAAACGGCTTTCCTCCCCACACGTCTCAAGATTTGCCATTGAGAATGAAAGGGGAATTCCGGTCAAATGTCCGCAAAATGGCCAGTACGAGATGATGCATGATGATGTATGATGATAACAGCTAATAATTCCGCTAAATATGACGTAAATTAAACATCAAAACATTAAACGCCATTGAAGAACTTACGTCATATTATGTAAACGAGCAAATCGGGCTAAACAATCACAAGTTGGTGGGAGTGCTTGACCAATAAGGGAACACCTTATGTACCAATGTCAAATGACATAAATTGATGTACGTGACATCAAGAGCGCCCCTCATTTCACATGGGTGTGATCTTTTTTTTTACAGGACCGCATCAGCCCCGGCCTGCCTATTTCGGGGGCAAACATTCAGCCCCCCCCAAAGAAATGTTGTTAGCGTTGTTAGCTTGTGGATCAGATGTTTTCGGTGAAGAGATTTGGTGTAGTAGTGTAGGGGGAAAAATGAACAGGCTTAGTATAGACCCCTGCAGGACTACGGTCAACATAGTATATAGACAGGGCTTGACATTAAGGCTTGTCCTGTTGTCCGGGACAACTAATGAAGTGCATTAGAAATGTACTTGTCCGTTCATCCGTTGTACAAGTGACTCTTGAGCCAAATTCCAACACGTCAAATCTTGGCCATTCGCTCACTCACCCATGGTGGTGTTATGGTGAAATTGGTGACCTGCAGAAGTTTGTGACCATCTTGTGGACTTCACACACCTTGCATAGAGGCCTGGCCTGAATAACGCTAGGTTGAACTGTGCTGGTAAACAAACGATTTACATTTGGACACTGACATTTATACACGATTGTCACATATTTCAGCAGGTCACCAATTTTACCGTAACACCACCCATGCTGGAGTGAACGAGTGTGAGTGAGCGAGTGGCCGAGATTTGGGGTATTGGAATTTGGCTTTGGTTTCATTTTCTCTGTGACGCAGCCAACAATATTGTCTGACGTCATCGTCTGGCTTTCCTAATAATCACCTTCTAACATTTCAGGAAAACCGAACCTCGTATTATTCTGTGGCTTTACTTTCAACGGGGAAAACTACCCTATGTCACTTATTTATACTGGCTACTGGCCATGATCACGTTTAAGCCTATAATAGGTTTTTTAATTAAAAGTAACACCACACAATGTGAAGATGCTCTGTTCTCAAGTTAAAGTCCTGCGTTCCAAGCGTAATGTTTATTCAAAATATATTTAAAAGTTAGAAATTACTTCAGAATCATAAATATCGGGTGGTATCGGTACACGGGACTATAATTATTGATCATTAGTCACGTAGTAAGTCCTACTAGGTAAAAGTTCCAAATTCTACTTAAGTCCTCGAAAAAGCCTGCTGTGGCCTGCACGTGCTCAGGCACGGGGAAAAAAACCCCCAATGGAAACAGAAAATGGTGAGACTCTCTCTCTCTCTTCCCGGTACCAGCCTACGGAGGAAAGAAAGAGAACCACGGCATGCACCAACCAGCACCAACCTCAATCTTGTCGGTCTTGGCGTCTCCCCAGTACATCTTGTGCTCGTCGTAGTCCAGCGCCAGGCCGTTGGGCCAGCCCAGGGACGTGTTGACCATGACCAGGCGCTCCGTGCCGTCCAGGTCGGCGCGCTCGATCTTGGGCACCTCGCCCCAGTCGGTCCAGTACATGTACCTGGCGGTGGTGAGATAAGACAAAGACAACCCGTTAGGAAAACCATCGCTGACTGTGACCGTTTCAAGCACAAGGCTCTTATCAGACTAAAAAGGTGAAGACGGAGGGACCCACTAGTAATCAACGGTGGGTTGTATTGTATACACAAGTTTGCTTTATTTTTTTTATTCTGTATACGTTTAGTCGCTCAGCACCTGCCCAAGTTTGGGTTGGGGATGTGCATGTCTTTGCTCTCCTTTTTTGGCCTGAGATACACAGCCATAGAAATGTGGAAGACAGGTTCTTTCCCGCCTCCCCCATTTGCTGTTAAGTAAACGTTTTGGACATACAAGGTTTCCGCCAAACATCGTCGATATGAGAGAGAGAGAGAGAGAGAGAGAGAGAGAGAGAGAGAGAGAGAGAGAGCAAATGAGATTGTGAGGAGGAGACTCAGTGAACTGCTGTCACTTTTCGTGAGTCATCCAGTGAGGAGTTGGCCGCCGGGCCACACGGCCGCGAACACCACTGGTGCCAAGAAGAGGGCAGCGCCACCAGCCCAGAGCGCGCACGTGTGTGTGTGTGTGTGTGTGTGTGTGTGTGTGTGTGTGTGTGTGTGTGTGACAAAGATGATGTCACCGTGCATCCACTGCTCAAAGCTGGGATGCCCCGTTAGCTCCTACAGCCGAGTCATGACAGGGTGATTGCTAGGAAGACATTTACTCGCAACTATAGGGTTGGGATTCGTTGGGATTTTAACGTTCCGGTTCCTAACGGTTTCTTTAACGGTTTCTAATATTATTTTTTCTCTGACATACATTATGCTTATATTATAACTAACCTAACAAAGTACATAATAAACACAAATTTAATTAATGTAATTGCACTTTACAATTATGAGGTGGCACTATTATTTAAACGTCACCACCACCACAACAATATCATTGTTGCAATATGTACTGTATATTGCAATTTGTACTGTATATTAAATATACAGTACACATTGCAATAATGATATTGTTGTGGTGACAAATGTTGTGTCTTTAATGTTCAGATGAATGTAATATGAAGGACCCCAGTTACCCTAATGGAAACAAGCCATAGTGCTTTCTTGGGTTATAAAATCCTCTTAGCAGACCTTGTATTGAACTGTAGGCTACGTTCCTGTGCTTTTTTTCTGCAAACTGTTTAAGTAATCAATCTATGGAGGTATATATGCACCTAAAGGCTGGGCTCTCAACAACAGTCTCACGATTAATTTAGAGCCAAAGCAAAAACATTTGAGTTACTTGTAAAAAATAAAATTCATGACTCTATAGTTAACGTGATTCAGACAGAAAGAGTCATTGGCGTTCTAAATTAACACCATTAACAACAGTTGCACAATACGCCTAATGAAAAGCTCTGTAGAAGTTAGTAGTTTTTATTTTCTAACGTTACTATAGCCTGGGGAAAGTGAACCAGCCTTGCATCATCCTCGTCCCCTGCCGGCTGTGGTGGAAGTAACTGCGGGGAGAGCGGGCACGGCTTTCCGCAGGCTCTCGAACACGATGTGCCTAGATTAATCTCGTGAGTCGTGGACTCGTGAGCAGGCATATTGATTTTGAGATGTTTTCTCAATGTGGACGTGCAACAAGTTGCAACAACCTTTGCAGGGAACTATAGCATCGCATTTATTGCACTTTGCATGCTCAGCCTGAGAGTAATTTCCCTCTCTGTTAACCACACTTTGGAGATCTCTTCGACATACTGTCCCGCTCGCTCCGCGGCGGTGATCGGTCACTGAATGCACAGAACAGTGGGCGTATCCTCCCCGACCACACTCACTCATGTAGGTGGGGTGACGTCACCCCAGTAAATTGGCTCTGCATACATGCACAGACACAGCGGAGCTAAATGACGACTGATGAGGACCGTTTGGGGAACCGTTAATATTAAAAAAAAAAACGATGGAACCGCAATGTCGGAACCAGGTCTGAAACGGACCCGGTTCCGAATCCCAACCCTACTCGCAAGCAATAAAAATTGGTCCATTAGACAATCATGGGTGCACGCACATGCACACGCACGCGTATATATCTCCAATATCTGTTGGGAACGACTCAGGATCCCCCAGGATGAAGTTACTAATGTTGCTCTGGAGAGGGAAGTCTGGAGCTCTCTGGTGGAGCCGTTGCCCCTGCGACCCGACTACGGATAAACGGTTGAAGATGGATGATGGACACGCGCACGCACATACACACACAAGAAACTAGCAGCGTTACCCCGCGACAGGGTCCAGGACGATGGCACGGGGCTCGTCCAGATCCTCGGAGATGAGGATCTTGCGCATGGTGCCGTTGAGGCGCGTCACCTCGATGCGGTCCGTGCCCGTGTCCGTCCAGTACAGGTTGCGGGCGATCCAGTCAACGGCGATGCCGTCCGGGTGGTTGACCTGCGAGTAGGGGTGTAACCACATTTTAACAGGGATACCGTAACCATACGTATCATGATACATGGTTGACCTGCGAGTAGGGGTGGAACCACATTTTAACAGGGATACCGTAACCATACGTATCATGATACATGGTTGACCTGCGAGTAGGGGTGTAACCACATTTTAACAGGGATACCGTAACCATACGTATCATGATACATGGTTGACGACGCGATACATGGACGATATTGGTCCATTGTGGCGATACGATATGATTCAAAATTGACACAGTAACTATTTAGCAAAGACATTTGAACACAGACAAATCCATACCTTGACATGAACACAGAGAATACACACATTTATCCATAGACCTTGGTCTATCGATAAATGTGCGTATCCACAGTACAGCAAGGGACATTTAATGTAGCGATATTTAATGGAAAAGTTATTAAAGCCCTCATTTTCTTTTATCTTCTTAAAATCGCCAAATACAACACACAAGTACTTAGTATTGATACAACCAATTATTTGTATCGCAAAACGATTCAACGCAGAATAATTGCATTGCGAAACGATACGGTACAAAGTCAACGTTGTCGTGTACATTTCGCTATACTTCGGTTCTACTTGAACGTGAAATGGACCTCTCGACTACTATATCGTTACCTGCGAGGTGACCACCAGCTGTGCCTCGCTGCCGTCCAGGCGCGAGCGGCGGATGGCCTTGACCTCGTCGTCCGTCCAGTAGACGTGTCCGTCCACGGGGTCGTAGTCCACGGCGATGGCGTGGCGGATGTCGTCCGCCTGCAGGACCACGTCCGTGAAGTCGGGCGTGTCCAGCGAGATGCGCCGCAGGTCGGTCCGCCGGGCCAGCAGCAGGATCTGGGTGGCGCCTGGAGGGGGGGGGGGGAGCAGAGAGAGTACTTTGATTGATTTATTGGTTGAATACGGTACTTTATCTACCTTACAGATCTGCTATTTTTGGGGGGGGAAAGGGGGAAAAAAAGTATAAATGATGTGTAAAAATAATTTTGGGCTGGAAAAAGTTTGAGAACCACTCATTCAGAAAACTGCTAGTTTTGAGTTTGGGTAGGGAGTAGACAGACATCGTTAATAGCTTTTGGCATTCCACATTTTGGTGGCAGCATTTTACCCCACAATAAGAGCGAGGGGAGGGGGGTCCGATGAGCTCCTTCTTATGCCCATGGGCAGAGAGAGAGCGAGAGAGAAAGAGAGAAAGAGAAAGAGTCTTGAACCCGTCATGTTTTCTGCCTGCTACACTGGAACTAACCAGGGAGGCTGTGCAGCACAACACTGGAACTAACCAGCGAGGCTGTGCAGCAGAACACTGGAACTAACCAGCGAGGCTGTGCAGCAGAACACTGGAACTAACCAGCGAGGCTGTGCAGCAGAACACTGGAACTAACCAGCGAGGCTGTGCAGCAGAACACTGGAACTAACCAGGGAGGCTGTGCAGCAGAACACTGGAACTAACCAGCGAGGCTGTGCAGCAGAACACTGGAACTAACCAGGGAGGCTGTGCAGCGGAGGGTGCAACAAAGCCAACGACTAATTTGCCACTCTTTAGCAAAGCTTAAAAGGACCCTAACATATAGCATTGTCTGGTGCGGACGGTGGGGTGGGCGGGGGAGGACAAGGAGGGGGTTGGGTCATATCAGGGGTACCAGGAAGGGTAGGAGATGTGGCTGGCTGGGTGGAGGCGCTAACAATAGCCAGATGTAACCCTGATGTCAGGGGGCTTTTGGGGTGAGGGCTGGACCCCAGTCGTCTGGCCAAACCACTGGATGGTGTGTGAGTTAAGAAGGGGGTGGGGGGGGGAATGAGAATCCACCGACCAAGCGCTGAAATGGTTAAAAAAACAGCGTGGTGAATGGGGGCATTGTGTGTGTGCAGGGGGAGCATGTGATCACCCCCCCCCCCCCCCCCACCCCTCTCTCTCTGCTGCTAGCCTCGCTCTGTTGACTGGGGGAACTCAAGCAAAAAATGTAAATAAAAGACAGAGATGGGGAGTGTGCGTGTGTGTGTGTGTGTGCGTGTGTGTGAGAGAGAGAGAGAGAGAGAGCCAGGGGCTTCAATTCACACAGCTATCCCAGCGAGTGGAGTGGTGTTGCCATGGAGACTACAGGTCAGCTTGCACCACCTTCAGCTGGTCAGCCCCCCCCCCCCCCCCCCCTCTCCTCACAGAGAGAAAGACAGAGGGGGAGAGAGAGAGAGAGAGAGAGAGAGAGAGAGAGAGAGAGAGAGAGAGAGAGAGATAAAGAGAGAATTGGTGGTGGTGGTGGGGGGGGGGGGGGGGGGGCTAGAGCTGTGGTTCTTCTCAAACATGTGAAAGACTTCCTATAGGAGCAGATTTGTGTTCATTTCTTCCTAAATCATTCCAGATTTTCATAGATTGTTCTGGAACCGTTTGCAAAAATCACAGATTTTTTTTAGAGCGCGTCACATGAAACCCCCTCAAAGACATCTGTCCTAATGTACATTCATATGGTGTACAGTGTTCAACGTCAAAAACACAATTAAGTCATTATAATCAAACAATTATTTGTAAAGACAACTAATGGTCAATTTAAATGTGTAATAATCAGCGGTCATCACCATGTTGGCTTGTGGTGGAAATTATTATCTATATTCCATTTTTGCCAACAGACATACAAAATGAGCGGACAATAATTTACCAGAAACACATAAAAAGATAACCCTGAAATTGGCCATAATAGGTCTGTAACTCTGAGAGTGTTCAAATGGAACCAAATGGACCCGCAACACACTCAGAGTTAAGGGGGACTCCTAATGTGCCATAGTGTCACAATAAATAATTGTCTCGACATTCAGTATTGGGTCTCATGATCAAAATAACAACATTATAATGGTGTATAAAACAGACAATCCAAGACCAAGCCTTTGCCACGGACACACAATTCCGTGTACGGACGTGTTGGTGAACCCCTGGCCGGTGCTCACCGTCTCGGCAGGTGTTGTTGTCGTCCAGCAGCTGGACTCCGGTGGGACAGGCACACTGGTAGTAGGGCTTCACGGGGGACAGCAGGCACAGGTGAGAGCATCCTCCGTTCCCCACAGAGCACGGGCTGCTCACTGGCGGGACAGAGAGAAGAGAACACAGGGTTATGGTATATGGTGGAAGGAGTACTCGGTGCACATCGCTCCTTTAAATAGCTATGTGTGTCCCTATGTCTGTCTGTGCCTATATGTCTGTCTGTTTAGAGTACGACCTATTATTGACCCCTGCAGATGATTGGGGTCGTCGGGTCACGCACACTGTTCATTTACACTAAGCAGTCAGCTAATTGGGGTCGCATTGGGCACACACACACACACACACACACACACACACACACACACACACGCGGCTGATTCTACAAATGTCTTCTAAAATGGTAAATTTATATAACGCTTTTATCCAAAGCGCTTTACATAGATTGTGCATTACATTCACACACACACACATTCATACACTGATGACGGAGGACACCATGCAAAGCACCAAGCTGTACATCGGGAGCAATTAGGGGCTCAGAGCCTTGCACAAGGACACTTCGACACCAACTCTGGGCCAACTCTGGTCCAACCCCTGAGCGACTACCGCCCCCTTCTAAATCCAAACTGTTTTCCCCATCAGTGTTTTTTTTTTTCCAGGACCCCGAAAATGATATGTATTTTGACCGCAGTGCAGTGGTACGCAGGCCAGGCAGTGCTGTGCAGTGCGGCCCAGCGCAGCAGAGCGCGGGCTAGTGGCGCGGAAGCCCACCACAAGGCGCTCATTGTTATTCACATCTGCTCAGAGGATGTGCGTCTGCCCGCCACCTGAAGCACCCGAAGCGGGAGGGGGGCACCCGGGGCGCATCGCGTTAGTAGGGAGGAGACCAGGGGGAGGAGGAGGAGGAGGTTGTGACCGAATGTGGACCCCCACCCAACACCACAGCACACCCCTCCCTCTCTCAGGAAAAAAAAAGATCTTTGCATAGATATGACGAGGAACAGAACAAGGGTTCTATTGTCATCACGCAAGAATGGGGGGGGGAAGGTGAGTTGACGGCAAAGCGCGGCCTTAACCCATTCTGACCTGAGATCAGATTCATACGAGGTTTCCACGGGACACACACTGGTCTGATGAACCCATTCTGACCTGAGATCAGATTCTAAAAATGTCAGTCGTTCTTCGAATTTTTCAAAAATAGCAGACCTACAAGCTCGTATCGCGCCACTCGGTGGCGCGATATGAGCTTGTAGATCTGCTATTTTTCAATAGCTAAAGCATAACATGATGCCAACACCAAAATGGGTGCCCGGTCAGAATGGGTTAAAAAACGAATCCACCACGCTTCGTCTATCGTTTTCATGCAGGTCTCGAGGAGAAGCTATGAAAGATTCAGGAATTAAAAACCTCAATCTAAATAAATAAATATAATTTTGGTTGTCCTCAACACGAAAACGTTTGACGATATAGAAACATAATGCCTTTCAGAAAACCGTTTTTAAGAAGGATTCTAAAGCAGATTCAAGAACGACTGACATATAAACATAGCTTTTTCAGAAAACCGTCAGGATGTAGAAGACATTTTTAGAATCTGATCTCAGGTCAGAATGGGTCAATTATTTGGTCCCTTATTGGTTCTAAATATGCCATATACTCACATAAGGGCTGTCGCTTGGCGCTGAACACGTGGATGTCCATGGGGGAGAAGATGTCGGAGTGGACCTTCCGTCGCTCCTCGCCCGTCTGCTTCCGGCAGGAGTGGATGGAGTGGGTGTTCCAGTCCGTCCAGAACAGCGTGTCCTCGTACATGGTCAGGGCGAAGGGGTGGGGGAGGTCGCCTTTGACCACCACCTCCCTGGAAGCACATACATCACCATCACGTCAATACGTCGTTCACTCATTAGCTCAGTGGTTCTGGTTCCCAAAACTTTTTTATGTCAAGGAGAGGACCCCCAAATTGACACCAATTGGCCCGCGGACCCCCATTTGAAGAGATATGCCATGGACCCCCATAAGAGAAGATTTTTACGGCTCTAGCCGTGATTCTCAACCCATTTAATTTCAAGGACCTCCCAGTTTGACATGCATTAGTCTGAGGACCCCCATTTAATGGTACTTCTATCTCTGGGACCCCCAATTTATATTGTAAAATCAATGTTAATTTAACTCTGAGAGTGTACAAATGGAACCAAATGGACCCGTTCGCATCCATTTGGTTCCATTTGTACACCCTCAGAGTTACAGACCCAAGAGGGTCCATTTGGTTCCAAACTATCATTTAGGTGGGGACCCCCTGGAACTCCATCAAGGACCCCTGGGGATCCCCAGACTCCACTTGGGGAACCACTGCATTAGCTCATTGTGCCAAAAATGGTGTGACTTTCGGAAGATTTATCCAGTCTTAGAGAACCGGGCCTTCAGATACAACTGTACTTTGACGAATCGTCCACAGCATTGGTTCCCAAAACGTTTTAGCGCAAGACCCAAAAACGGAAATTAGACGTTTGCCCAGGACCCGAAATAGTGAAAATAGCAGATCTACAAGCTCACAACGGTTTGCTTCGCACCGCATTGCGGGCCATTTTCACTACTTCTTAAACATTTCTGTTCTAATTTCTTAGATTTTTCATTGATATCTTCATGAAATTACTGGAAAAGAAAAATGTTTTGGGGATGATTTTCGAAAATTTAAAAATAATAATAATTAAAAACAAAACATAGGAAACCGAAAATAAAGGGACCCATAAACATTTGTCCGTGACCCACAAATGGGTCCTAACCCAGTGTTTGGGAAAAAGTGGTCTACATCAAAAATATACAGCAAAAATAGCCGCTACGACACGTTGGCTATTGTTTGGTGAATGTTCTTCCCAGAAGAGGCAAGCTTCTGGGGTTCATCTGGTTGTTGTGTTTAACCACAGCATCCATTGTTGAACCATAATGTAATCTTTGGTAACATTAACCTAGAATAGCAGATCTACGAAGCTCCCAACGCGTCGCATTGTAGCTCGGCTATTTTCTGGTGAAGAGTTTTGGCGTAAAGGGGAGAAAAGCAGTACAGACTACAGAGCCAACTCAGCTCTAGTACCCTGTATAGTGGGCCCTATATTGCGCCACCCTTATCCCTAAACTTATTTGCCATTTTTTACTATTTTGAAAAACATTTTAATATAGTTACTAGCCTAGATCTACCTCGACACGTTGTGAGCTTGTAGATCGGCTATTTGAAAGTTTTTTTTAAATAGTAAAAAATGGCAAATAAGTTTAGGGATAAGGGTAAAGGGGTGGCACAAAATATAGTCCTCTATCGATAGTAAGTCTACAGGATTTAAGTGGTTATGTAAGATACAAATCTAAAGCCTTTAAATTAACAGCGTTGCCAAACTGGTGGCCCCATAGAATCTGTGAAGGCGTGAAATCTGGCCGCCCGACGATTTTGATGAAAAATGCGATCAAATGCGATCCATTAATTTTGTTAACGGCTCCGACGACGCCCTCGCCACTTGGCGTTCCTGCTGTCTGTACGGTCTCCTCCTCGGCGGTGAGAGTGCTGTGTAAACCGCATTAACAATAGACGGCAGTTACTGTACGTGGCGGCGCTTCACTTTGCATAAACCATGTTTTCAGACGCACAGAAAACTCGGGTAAGTATCAGCCGTTAGCCAAGCTGAGGCGGTTTTCTGCTGTGGTTCAAAAGTATGTCCAAAAAGAAAAAGGTCGACATTGAAGGCCGGGTGTTCGACAGTCGACAGCTAAATTGGAAAGTCACAAATCACGTTTTCTTCTGCGAGTTCAACAGCAAACCTGTCTCATATGCTCACGGAAACGTGTATGTTGCAAAGGAATTCTCAACACAGTCAAACTACACAGAGATGTCGGTGTCACACAGAGGAAAAATAAGACTACCCAGGAGGACGAGGACGGACAAATAACGCAAACGTTAAACGAGCTTGAAGCAGCACTGCAAAAACTCCAGCAATCCATCCTCGTTTACCAAAAGTCAGGAGACTCACGACCGACTCCACAGACTCAACAAATGTCAACCTCCATCTACGTGAGCAGGCTTGTCTCTGCAATAAATCCAAACTGCGCTCCCACCGGTGACACTGAGTGACATTATGACAATAACGACTGCTCACAAACTGGTCCCCGAGGTTGACATGTTGGTTAAAGCCAAGAGATGTCATGACTCATGCCAGGTGTCTGGAGATAGCAAGGGAAAGGTGAGTGACATCGTTCACTGCACCAGCGCAGTCATTTCACATTTAGTTTCTTATGGAAAATGTGTTAAGTGAAAGGTTTTGCCGTTATCGCAGGGACAGTTTTCTACATTTCTGTCTGCTAATGTCCGATTACAAAAGTCTATTCATGGAAAGGGAGGGGCTGCTAAAACACAAATAGCATACCCCCCCAAAATGGACTGCTATCTAGCACTAAAAAGAGAATATACATTGGCTGAATACCTGAGCGCGGTAAACGACCCAAAAAGGAAAGCCTTGACTAGGTACAGACTCAGCAAACATTAGCCTCGCTAAGCCATACTAATATCACTGCTGGGACAATATGCATTGCAAAGGCAGATTGAAGGCTGGCTACTCAAGGCTACGCAAACAAAGCTTGGCAATAGAGAAAGTCTGCCACAGACAGACTGACAGACAGACTTCCCAAGGGAAGACAGACTATACTTATGCACCCACCCAACTACACTTTCCATCAGAGACACATACTTCCCACAGATTACATATACACTCAAAGTGAGTTTGAAAACCTGACCAATGACAAAAAACTCCCATACCGACTGAGAGAAATACGACAATGTGCTAACACAGCAGCAAGAACTGCTGCGATAAAAGGTTAGCCAATGGAATACAACCACAGACTACTATCTGTACCGAGTAGACCTCTAGACCTACTGCACACTGTTTATTATATTCATGTTTTCTCATGCCAATAAAGCTCATTTGAATTGAATTTAATTTAATTGAATTGAATTGAATGTCATGAATCAGAATGAAAAGAAAAACAAGGTGGTGAAAATAGCAGATCTACAAGCTCAAGCGTGGCACATTGCTACGTGTCGTGAACTTGTAGATCGGCTATTTTCAGTAGTTTGGGTCCAGTTCTCTTTCGGGTCTCGACTAGTCTAGACTGATAGACAGAAGCTAGTGTGTGTGTGTGAGGGGCTGGGGGTTGTACCTTGAGGTTCCATCCAGGTTGGAGCGGTGTATGAAGTTGTATTTAGCGTCGGCCCAGTAGAGTTGCTCTTGGCTGTAGTCCAGTGTCAGCCCGTTGGGCCAGTAGATCTCCTTGTCGATTATCATAGCGCGATTGGTCCCGTCCATGCCCGCTCTCTCGATCTTTGGAATTTCACCCCAGTCCGTCCAATACATGTACCTAAGCAGACCAGAGAGGAACAACACAGCCATGTCAGGAACTGTCGGGAAATTGTCGGGTGAAGAAAAATAATGTGTCTTGTGTGTCCCGGCCCACATGGACTTATAGGACACAACATATAAATCACTGCATCCATATTGCACAATAAAATAAAAACTCAGAAACAGAAGCAAACAGAACATTCGGCCTTTTTCCCCCCCCATGCCCTAAATGGGAAATCTGCTAAAGCAAAATGTCTTAATTCATCATATAATGGACAGTAAAACAAAAACATATTTTCCGTTTAGTGATGGCATAAGCGTCTGTTGGTCATACCACCAGACATCATACCACCAGGGAAAAGACGGGAAGAAAAACCAGCAGTGGTTTTCAAACCTTTTCATGTCACATGTTGGCAAAATTAAATAAAACTATTTCAAAACTATTTCCAGGATTTCTTGTTATTTTAGATTTTTTTTTTAAATGAAATTTTGATGTTTAAAAATAATCTTAAAGATTTTCACAAATTTCTAGATTTAGTTTTGATTTATTTTTTATTGAATAGCTCTGAAATAAACAAATCAGAAAACATCACAAGGCCTTGTAAGCTTGTGGCTTGCATTTTCAAACGGTCAAAATGTATATCAGGCTGAAGAGTACAATATTTGGATCCGAGATGTAGTGGAAGTATTGGAAACTGGAAATACTCAAGTAAAGTGCAAATAGCTCAAAATTGTACTGACGTGCAGTGCAGTACTTAAGTAAATGTACTTAGTTACTTTAGACCAGTGACCACAGTCCATAGTCTACTCTGGACCCAATTCGCCCTTTATCAAGTCATGGTGGAACCAGGGCGGAACAAGAGCCTGCTGGTCAGTCAGTCACGACAGTCAGGGACCAATCAGAAGTCTGACAAATCACCTTGTAGATCAGCTATTGTTGAACACCCTAATGTAAGAATTAAGTATTAAATAGGTTTTAAGTGGTTAAACAGATTTTGATGATATACTGAATTAACCAGCTGGGGGTCCACAGAGTCCACAGCTGGTTAATTCTCCCCTCCCCATCTCCCACTCAAAAAAAAAAACACAATGATGGAGCTTATGCAACAACTAATTTCACCCACTTCTTTACAACTGTAAACCAGTGATGTGACAATAAAAGTTTATTCCTTTCTGACTCAGAAGAATCTCATCCCACCATCATGGCTAACACCGCTATATTTTAATTGGCCTAGTTAGTACACAGAGCTTAGCTGTGGTCTTTTCTGGGTCCTGCTCTCGAGCAAAGTTTCACGCCAACTTTCCAGGGGTTATAGACCCTAAATAAATGACATGGTGTCTAAAGAGCTAGTGTGGATAGGACACTAATAGGTGGTTAAGGAACGGTAGAATTATCAGTGACCAGCCTAGCCCCCAGGGCTCGGACCAGGCCGTGTGAATGTGTGTGAACAGGATGGGTTAAGCCCAAACCTAGGCCAAGTATCAATAATGCAACATGGATACTCTGTTACAAGTAAAAGTCTGGAATTCAAAATTACAAAAAAATTACTTAAACTACCAAAAGTAAAAGTAGTCAAGTCATTGCGCAGAATGTCCCATTTCACAACAACCCCCCCCCCCCACACACACACACACACACTTACTGCAGTGTCTATTTTCTTCTTATTGTTGCCTCCTGTACTGTTTTTATTGTGTGAACAAAACAAGCTACATTAGCCAATTCGGCTAGACAGACAGACAGACAGACAGACAGACAGACAGACAGACAGACAGACAGACAGACAGGAGTGCTGTCTGAGATACCAGTAGGCAGACAGACAGTGGGAGACTGCTCTCTCAAGTACTGCATAGTGCATACACTCAGCATTTGGTTGCCTAGTAACCAAAATGCAACACAAGAGGCAGACCTGTGTGTCTACTTGAGAGAAACAAACTTGCCATGAGAAAATTGAATTGAAAAATCTGTGTGTGTGTGTGTGTGTGTGTGTGTGTGTGTGTGTGTGTGTGTGTGTGTGTGTGTGTGTCTGTCCTGTATTAATCCTCCAGTGTCCGATCATAGGCAAGAGAAAGAAGCTATCAGGCCTACGAAAACAGGCCCAAAAGAAGCGAGTACGACACGCACACAAGCATGCACACACCTATATCCTACTATCCGTCTATAAAATTTGATATTTCGACGACAATAAATGTTCAACATGTGTGTATGAAGCCCTAATTTGTAACACCCATTACTTTTTATGAATCAGTGTGTAAAGCCACATGGTGGAGGGGGTTGGGGGGTCAGAAACCGCTGTGCTGCTTGTTTGACTTAATTAACCTCCCAGCTGGACAGAGCCTGTGCTCCCCCACCTAACAGCATGTCCTGCTGCACCCATCCCCCCAACCCACCGCCAGGCACTGGCCAGCAGTGTGAACCTAACCACAAGCACAGAGGGACTTCGACCACGCAGCGACGAGAGGGGAAGAGTTTACGAGCAGCCGAGAGGGTAAACAGGGCAGAGGCCCCTGCGGAGAGGCAGAGGAGACCCCGCGACACACTTGGAATTCCTCGACAGAGAAGAATAACAAGCCACAGGTTTCTCTTTCAGCGCGGCGAAAAACAAACGGCTCACTCCGGATCACGTGGAGGGCTTTTAGCAGACGGGTCCTGACATAATATCTAAGTTCCATCTAAAGCTTCATCTCCTGCTACAAGCTCCAGCCCAGTGGAGTGGACCTGCAGGCCAGACGCCTTGTTGGCCGGGACACAGTCGGCAGAGAGAGAGAAAGCATTGAATGAAGACGGGGCTCACACTCACACACGTTAATTCATGTTCCACTTTGAGTTCAGTCCACCCCTGCACAAAGTGCCCGCCCAGTGCAATGAGAAAATGGTTTTGTTTTCCATAGTTTCTTCGCACAATAAAAGTACGCCATTACACGTAATGTAACGACAAAGATAGAGCGCGATTGGATATAGGCCGGGGTCAGGGATGGGGTCAGAACACGGAGGGACCTACCAGGCAGCCACACCAGGCCCGACACATAGAGGTCACTTTCTGCAGGCACTGAACCTACTAGTACTGACCACGTCCACACACACACACACACACACACACCAGTAGGGATGGGACCAAAATTATGAACATTTCCTGTCATGATTATTGTGACAAAAGTAATTGTGATTAACGATATTATTGAGATATTCAAAATGGGCTTAACACTTTTGTTAACCTAAACCCCCTAGCATCTCTATGCTGGGCTAAAAGCCCACAACAACATTGCAATGGGTTGTGACTTGTGAGCTTGTAGATCGGTCATTTTTGGCAAATTCGTTTGTGTAGACTAGTGAAATGACAGCGTACCAATTATGCACACTTTCCAGGTCACTTTTATCAAGTATAGAGGGTTTAAGAGGTAATTATTCCTAGTGGAATGTCGTCAGTATCGATTATCGTGATTTAAAAGAAAAAACGATTGCAATAACACCAGGGCTTGTCTCACTACGGCAGTGCTTCTCAACCTGTGGGTCGGGGTCCGACCCACAGGGTCTTTACAATTGGATTTTTACAATTGTCAAATAAGAATAAGAAAGAGGCAACAATTATCATGAAAATAGCAATAGCAATCTGCAATCGGTGGAACAGAGTCAAACAAAATGTTAAGTGCTTGTCAGGGTGGGAGATCCCCGATTTAAATTATTATTTTGGGGTGTCACGGCCTAAAAAGGTTGAGAACCACAGCACAAGTCCTCAGCATGACCTGGGATCTGATCCAGCCATAAATACTCCACTGATTACGTATTAGATTTATCGAATAGCGGAAAATGTAAATATACCGGTATGTATATATGACAACATTTTGAATCAGTTGCCAGGTTCTAAACTACAGTCCGTATTTTAACCTGGCTTTTGAACAAACAAACCAGAAGACCACATTTAACCTTACAGGACAGACACATGTGGAGTTATAAAACATTTAACCTTACAGGACAGACACATGTGGAGTTATAAAACATTTAACCTTACAGGACAGACACATGTGGAGTTATAAAACATTTAACCTTACAGGACAGACACATGTGGAGTTATAAAACAGAGATCGACAATGAATGAAGGAAGGACATTTCCCTCTCGTCTTTCCTTTCTTCCACATGGGGGCAAGTCTAGACAACCCCAGCAGAGTGAGCGAGTGTGTGTATACATGTGTGTGTGTGTGTGTGTGTGTGTGTGTGTGTGTGTGTGTGTGTGTGTGTGTTGCGCTGCGTTTGGTGAATCATCCCATGGAGATGGCACCATTTTGGCAAAGCCCTCACTCCGCAAGACAGTTCTAAAACATTTACGTTGTCAAGGACCCCCATATTAGATCGGCAATTTTCAAACAACTGATGTACAGTATAATATAGGGGTTTTCTGGGGACCCCCGAACCACCTCAAGGGGGTTGTTCGAACTTTTCAACCTCATCTTCATATATTCAGCGTTCGGTCCTCAATAAAGCTTGTTGTAAAGGCCAGACCACACCAATGCAACTAATCGCAACTCATTCCACCAAAACATTCTGCACCAATGCAACTCCTTGCAACACTGCCATTGGGGATAATGGTTGTATGTAGTTGCATGTTGCAAGGAGTTGCATTGGCGTGGACTGGAGATGCCAACATTTCAGTCTACTCACAATTATATGAAGATTAGTAACGTAGTCCCAAGGTCCTTTATTGACTGCCATGGACTCAGATCTCGGTGTTTTCAGTCATTACGCTAGATAAGAGAGGGTGCTCTTCACCACTCCCCCTATGAAAGTATGAATGATGCTATGACTTTCAGGAGAACACTCCACCCTATGAATGATGCTATTACTTCAGGAGAACACTCCACCTTATGAATGATGCTATGACTTTCAGGAGAACACTCCACCCTATGAATGATGCTATGACTTCAGGAGAACACTCCACCTTATAAATGATGCTATGACTTTCAGGAGAACACTCCACCTTATAAATGATGCTATGACTTTCAGGAGAACACTCCACCTTATGAATGATGCTATGACTTTCAGGAGAACACTCCACCCTATGAATGATGCTATGACTTCAGGAGAACACTCCACCTTATGAATGATGCTATGACTTCAGGAGAACACTCCACCCTATAAATGATGCTATGACTTTCAGGAGAACACTGTCTCCCCCCTATGAATGATGCTATGACTTTCAGGAGAACACTGTCTCCCCCCTATGAATGATGCTATGACTTTCAGGAGAACACTCCACCCTATAAATGATGCTATGACTTTCAGGAGAACACTGTCTCCCCCCTATGAATGATGCTATGACTTTCAGGAGAACACTCCACCCTATAAATGATGCTATGACTTTCAGGAGAACACTCCACCCTATAAATGATGCTATGACTTTCAGGAGAACACTCCACCCTATAAATGATGCTATGACTTTCAGGAGAACACCCCACCCTATAAATGATGCTATGACTTTAAGGAGAACACCCCACCCTATAAATGATGCTATGACTTTCAGGAGAACACTCCACCCTATAAATGATGCTATGACTTTCAGGAGAACACTCCACCCTATAAATGATGCTATGACTTTCAGGAGAACACTCCACCCTATAAATGATGCTATGACTTTCAGGAGAACACTCCACCCTATAAATGATGCTATGACTTTCAGGAGAACACTCCACCCTATGAATGATGCTATGACTTTCAGGAGAACACTCCACCCTATGAATGATGCTATGACTTTCAGGAGAACACTCCACCCTATAAATGATGCTATGACTTTCAGGAGAACACTCCACCCGGAAATTACGTGGTTAAGCCAAAAATAATCCAGCCCATCCACTTTATAAAAATGCTTCCATCTCCGATTTATTTTCCCAGTTTGCGTTTTTGGTGAAAACAAGCCACATTGAACTTCCCATAACTAAAGAACGGTAGGTCGGGTTTACAATGTTAGTTGTGAAGTGAGTGGTGCAACTCCGTGTGGGGGTTCCCAGGGTGTGGGGGTTCCCAGGGGGTCCCCGGAAGTTCCAGACCCACAGGACTGCAGCCAGGGTGCCGGCCTGGTTCCGGCGAACCGCCCCACGTCCGAAATGGTTGAGAAATGACAGTTACCATGTGGGGATCCCCAGGTGCTCTACTGTACTGTAACACCACAAATCATCATATATACACTATACAGTAGATTGTGAAAACCAACCAAAAGTGCGCGGACAAACCCACACATAGCTGTCTATAGGAGTGGTTGCACCACTCAAAAGAACTGGCAGTAAGTTCAGAAAATAACTAAATATATGGCAGTTAATGTGTTAAGGCCCTCTGTATGAGCAACGAAGAACTTCATGTTTGGACAGCTGAACGGAGGCCCGAGAGACATTTGAAGCCTTGAGCTTGGCAACAGAAAGCGCAGTGCGTTCAACTTCACGCTCTCACTCTCTGCACAGAAAGACAGAAAGAGGCGGAAAGTTGGGGAGGGGGGAAGGAGCAATGCGGACGATAAAAAGAGCAGTGAAGCAAGGCCAAACGGCCGCGCAAACGTTTCCTGAAGGACAACGTGTAATGGGGAGGTTAGCACGTTATAGCAAAAATTTGAAGGCACAGGATTCTCATCTCTTGTCCCTTGAGGGCCCCCAGGAGAACACAGTGCATGCGTTTGGCCCCTGTAAGGGCCCAGCAGAACACAGTGCATGCGTTTGGCCCTTGTAAGGGCCGAGCAGAACACAGTGCATGCGTTTGGCCCCTATAAGGGCCCAGCGGAACACAGTGCATGCGTTTGGCCCCTGTAAGGGCCCAGCAGAACACAGTGCATGCGTTTGGCCCCTGTAAGGGCCCAGCAGAACACAGTGCATGCGTTTGGCCCCTGTAACGGCCCAGCAGAACACAGAGCATGCGTTTGGCCCCTGTAACGGCCCAGCAGAACACAGAGCATGCGTTTGGCCCCTGTAAGGGCCCAGCAGAACACAGAGCATGCGTTTGGCCCCTGTAAGGGCCCAGCAGAACACAGAGCATGCGTTTGGCCCCTGTAAGGGCCCAGCAGAACACAGAGCATGCGTTTCCGGCACCAAATGAGGGGTAGCGGAGTAAGTGGACACACTCAGTACTCACAATGTTCCTGGGGCACATAATGCCCAGATCACCGGAGACTACAGACTAGAGAGACTCTGGCTATGGAAGACTACAGAATGGAGCCAAGGATGAGGAGTGGTCTGACTCTAGATAGAGGCCATTGGGAAGGGGAGGAGGAGGAGGAGGGGTTCTGGAGTGGACCAGTTTGCATTTGAGAACAGAAAGGTTGCCGTCTAAACCAACCATGGGAACTAAGTAATAAGTATATTGTCTGCATCTTCTAGCATGTGTGTGGGGGGGTGGGGGGCATTAAAGACGCCGGCCTGGGGTCACGGGGCAGGTCACCGCTAGGAATGAGGCAGTGTGAAAGTGGGAGGATGGGGGGCTTGGGGGGAAAACACAGAACCGAGAGCCTGAGATGGAAAGAGAGAGAGAGGAGAGGGAGAGACAGAGAGAGAGAGAGCTCTTTAAAACTGGTGGGGGGAGGGAGTCTCTTTAATGAGTCCAATTATACGCTTTAAAAAAAGATCTCTGATGTAATGGCGAGGCCTCCAGCCGTGCCCCGGCGGCTCAGGCTGTGGTCATTGAGCACATGGTGCAGTGGGAGCGTGCACAGAAACACTTGTCATCCATGTCTGGTGTATAAACAATCTGTGTCTTCAGACCAAAGTGTTGTGGCTTTCATTTATTGCGATTGCTAAGCATGCGTTAACCCATGAGGACAATTCTACAAAATGTCTTCTAAATGTTTCTTTTTAACAGTTTCTTTTTAAACGTATGTTGCTATATCAGCGGTGCTCAAACCTTTTCAAGTCATGGACCCCCAATATGAATATGGCCACGAAACCCGTCCGCTATCTCAATTATTTTGGTTCCAGGGACCCCCCAGAAGCAAAGCTTTTAGTTAATTTTATTTGCTTTATAAACAAGAAAGAAATACATCAATTTTGCCAGATGAAACCAAAGGGATAGTAGTGGTTTCTAATCACAAATGGTGACACGAAGGCCAACAACGTCCCAGTCAAGCTGCCATCACAGAATACTTCGATATTCTCTAATTCAGTGCTTCTCAGACCAAAATAACTCTGTAAGTGTCCATTTAATGAACCTTGAGGCCGGGTCCCTGAAAGAATAATCATTAGATGTGTTTTAAATCCTGCAGGATCTTTGTCTACGTCAATTCAATTTAACCCCAGAAATCTAACTTCAGTGGTAACTATTCAGTCCTAAGAGCAGCGGTGCGAGGGGTGAAGGACGAAGGCGCTATAGGTGTCAAAATAGCTTTCCGAAATTCATTCAGATTCTTCTCAAACGAAACACCACAACCCGAAGACGTCGATGGTGTGTGTGTGACGTGTGTGTGTGACGTGTGTGACTGTGACTCACTCGGTAAAACCTCATTCACTCGAAGCCGACAGTAACCTGAACTGAAAAGCTACCCCACAGCGAAAAGGTAACACGTTCTCTCTCTCGCTCAATCTCTTTCTCTCTCAACACTCCCAGTGCGGTGCGTGGGTTACACTCTGGACTATGGTAATTATATGACAATCATTCAGCTGGAGTTCCTCACTATAGCAGACCAACATCATGAGTCATGACTCAATTAGGGCTGTCACGATTAGGACATTTTACATTAATATATGATTGTCACCCAAATTATTGCGATTTTATTGTGTTTCTACACTGGAACACATTAATAAAAATAGCATTTCTGTTTGGCTTTTAGACTTCCTAAACGAAAAGCGCACAGGGAAGACGACAAATAACACATCATTTAATAACTTCATACATCTGCCATTTCCACTATTTTTGAAAATATTGTTGAACATTTTTCAACATGGAAATGATAAGATATTGCGATTATCTTAAGTAATTGCGATTAGGCCATAATGTAATAATTGTGACAGGCCGAGACTAAATCACTTTGTAAAAGTGAAGGCGTGAAATTGGCTGGTAATGCCCTGTGGCACTCCATCATGTCCGAATCTGATTTAGCGTTTGAAATAAACAGACACACAATATATGCCGACTTAAACCATGCCGTAATGAACATATCTGCAGCCAGGAATGCACGTTTATTAATGAAAAGAGTGATAAACACGGCCAGGGTGTATTTGTGACAACCTAAAAGCCATGGTTTTATATTATGAGATCTTGCTTGGCCGCCGTTGGTTCAGAGAAAAGCGTTGAGGTAACTTTTTCCACAGTCACCAGGTCAATCTGGCCTCCCTTGAGTAGAGAAGGGGGGGGGGGGGGGCATTCGCTCACTGAATGGCAAGCCTTCCCCTCTGCATTGTATTTGGTACCTGATGCATTCATCAAGTCATGTTGAACCCGCTCCAGCGCTGCGTTCCACAGTGGATTTGGAAACCAGTTTTCCCCATAAACCGCTCCGGTTTTTATCTTTATCGCTCTGGACAATCTAGAGAGACGCACGCACGCACACACACACACGCACAAACACACACACACACACACACTCACACTTTGCACACACACACACCTGGCTAAGAGACAAAAATGTATGAAATTTTTAACTGAGTAACAAATCCGGGGATTATTAAAGTACTGCCGCAGCAGACAACCCAACCCGCAGCACTCCAGGTTAGAATAAAGTCCATACGGTGCAAGGCTCGAATAAATACGTTGAAATAAAGAAAATGCCAGCACTCACTGTATGTCCTTTTTGTATGAATTCATTTACCGCTGACGTTGATAACGAACGCGTTTCGGCCTTTGTGGCCTTCGTCAGCGTTAATTATTAAATTGTGTACAGCAAAGCACTGATTACGATCTCACTATTCTCTGATTACATTTACATAGAGTGATGCGTTATACAGTTATAGGATATCTAGACCAGTGGTCTAGATATCCGGGAACCCCCAGGGGTCCTTGATGGGGTACCAGGGGGTCCCCAGCCAAATGAGTTAATATAGCATCAAATTCGGTTGAACCGACTTTAGCCCAATACATTGGCCAACATGCATAGATGTGTGGGTCCTTGACATGTCCTCAGGGACAAACTACTCAAGTATTTTAAATGGCTTCATACAACTACCAGTAACATCATCTTAACATTATGTACTAAGCTCTGTGTTTATGCACGTGTGCGTGTGCGTGCCCTTAGGAGCATGAGTAAATTAATCCAGCCGCATGTAGAGAAGGCCAGGTTGTATCCGTGGACTCTACCAGAGGCTGGATCAAACGCGCGGCAGGCACACGTGTCAGCCAGACACCCAGCGAGCGGAGCGAGGCCCATTAACAGATCAGCCAGCGGGGTCCGGTCTGCAGCCAGTATGCACCCCCTCCCCCCCACATACACATACACACACACACACCCTTTCCCTTTTTTTTACGAGGATCGGCTGAAGAGGTGCACACACAAAATGGAACGGTGGAACAGGCCGAGCTGTGCAAACGAACGTTACCGATGGATAGGGTTGAGTACCGACTAGGACTGGTCCTGTACCACCACCACCACCACCACCGATACCGTAGAGTAGTATTAGTAGCGAATGCAGGGTATTGTAGTGCTGCGTATTGCGTAACCTGTGTTAGGCTGATCTAGAATCAAGTGTGCCCCGGTAGTACAACTTTATTCAAAATGTCCTTGGCAAAGGAATTACCGTTATGTAATTGACCATAAATTGTATTGAAAAGTGTCGGTTCTGGCACTGTAGGCATCGGCACCATATTAAAAATATCGGTTTAGCACTGGTATCGGATAAAATCCAATCGATACTGAAATCTATACCGCTGGACAGTTTTGCCTGCCTTTTACCCATGCTGCACCTGCCAGTAGCTTTTAAGATGAAAATACTAGTACATTACATTATGATCCGATGCCCTCGACGCAGAGCCAACCCTCTGAAAGTCGTCAAATGGGGGGGTGGGTTGTGTGGTGGATGTTTAAGACCATGCCGTGGCTTTCCAGAACTCTGACGCAAGCTGCACTGTGCCAAGTGTGGAAATGAAGCCATGTGTGGAAATGTGGACTTTCTGACATGCAACACTCATTACCGCAGTGTGTGTGTGTGTGTGTGTGTGTGTGTGTGTGTGTGTGTGTGTGTGTGGAAATAACCAAGGAGATGTGTCCGCTTTGGAGAGTGTTCAGGTGGACCATGTGTATTACAATGGTTCTCAGAAATGTTCATGTGAAGGACCCCCCCAAATTACAATACAAGATGTGTGTTGTTAAAATGTGTTTCAAACACATTCTACTTTTTATTCTAAGATTATTTTTAAATAGCAAGCTCACAGTTGTGAGCGTGTAGATTGGCCATTGTATAAAATAGTCGATGTATATCGGTTTTTAAAGTGATTAAACTGATGTTGATGCAATATGGTTCAAGGTTGGACTTCGTTACATCTTGTGTACAGGTACAGAAGAGCTAAACGTATTTTGGTTTGGCTTCCTTCAGACAATGCAGGTAATAAACAGCAGCAGAATAATAATAAACTCGAAAAGATTTTAAAGAAAGAAAAGGAGTGCAAAAACAGCAGAGGGAGAATAAAATACATTAAAGAACATGATCAAAATGTGCATAATCTAGTAATTATATTAACTACCGGTACAGGCAATTTTGCTCAGGAACCCATAGAACACCCTCAAGGACCCTTGGGGGCCTCCGGACACCACTTTGAGAACAACTGATGTATAAAACAGGGTTTAAGTCAAACTATGGGGTTTTCAGCACCATGGGAAAAGGATTTGAAGAGTTTTCACCTTATCCACCAAGGACACGGCGCCAAGTGAGGCTTGAAATCTTCACTACGGTCTTATCTCTCACAGGACACCAATAGCTGGCATTCTTGAGGCGTTCCCTGACAAATCCACATTCATTTGCTTCACTCCTCGTGTCTGCAGAAGTGCTGTAAAGGCCTGCCACAATTATTACATAATTAGTTGAGATAATCAATTATGTTGCTTAGGTCTCACTCTCAATAGTCAGAAACGCTTCCGTACTGAAACATTTTCACTCATAAAAAAAAACGCTTTGGACATATAGGACATTTCTTTGTACATTTCAGTAATTTGCCATATCTGCCATGTGCAATTTCTGTTTAGAAAGCCTAAAAGCATAAGTGTATTTTTTTATCTATAATGTTCCAACGATCAATGCCAAAAACGTGATAATTAAATGTCACTTAAAATGTCCTAATCATGACAACCGTAGTGCTGGCGCTCACAGGTGCATTTAACAACACATTCAGAAGTGCCTGGGCTCGACGTCAACTTTTTGAAGCACTGTACACACCTGCATATGAGGCTCATGTTCCAAACATGTACATCATACATGCTATCACAGGCACAATTGCCTGCGCACACGTGTGTGACACTGTGTGCGCGCAGAGGTCAACACTAACGTCTCAGAGGCACTTGCCGTTCGCACAAAGTACATTTTCCATTAAAAAACAATTAAATTTGCTCTTGCCAAAGAAGATAATGTTAAATTCAAACCAATAACTGCCGAGTGACAACAGTCTTTTTGAAAAACCAGAATGAGTGCAAGTGCTAGTTGTAAAAAAGTAAACATTTTCTTCATAATAATAGTCTACATAATATTTAATGAAGACTGAATGCACTTGCCCGTCGGGCAACCTGAAAGCAAACTCCACTTGCCTGAACGTTTCATTTACTTGCCACGGGCAGTCGTGTGTGTGCGTATGTACGTGGGTGTATATCTTTATTATCTTTTGTCTACCGGTATTCAATCCCGTGCTTCCTTCTTTTGCATTTGTATTTTTTGGTCTATCTTCTCAAGGAATACTCTAAAATGTTGGAGCACGCACATATATTTGACATTTGACCGATTCTGCATTTCTGTCACTTATCCATGCCCCGGGCAAAGGTCTAGGGTTTTCCTTTGACCTCTTCATCGATGAACATTATGTAAAATACATACATTGTCAAACAATTATCAGAAGGATAGAACAGCGGCTTATTTCCATTGTGGTCCTTTCATGTCTTTTTCACGTGCCGAAATTGTCCAAGCACAAACAAAAGCACCCATAGTTGCACGGGAACCCCTTTTGGTGTTTTAAGCATTATGTTATACTTTAGCTATTGAAAAATAGCAGATCCACAAGCTCGTAGCGCAGCACTCAGTGCCGTGCTACGAGCTTGCAGATCTGCTATTTTAGAAAAATCGTGAGAATGTGGTGCAAATCTTTGAATTATATTCTTTCAGAGCGAACATTTTTAACTCAAAATCTTAACTCAAACAATTGGGTTGAACTGAAGGAAACATTTCCCTTCCCACATGTAAATGAAACAAACTATTGGCATGTTACCGCCCTAAAACAACTTAAAATTCAAAGTTTAGTCCAGGGTGACTTACAATAAGCACGGTAAACACATATCAAATGCAGAGAGACAGCGTAGTCGTGCCTCAGTAAACTAGGATCACAGATGAACCAAGAACCTAGAACAAGTCTCGTCATCAGAGTATAATATTAAAAGATATATCAATTCTGTACATTGAAACTACATAAACTATAGGATGCCAGGTAAACAAATACTAAAAAAAACTAAATATGCCATCTGAAATGCATTTGAACCTTTCCATAAGACTGTATGGTCGTCATGGCTAGGACAAGTGCTACGGGCTAAGGTGGAGTTTGAAGAGGTCGGTCTTCAGATTACGGCGGAAAAACTGAATCTGCAGTTCTAACTGCAGTGGGGAGTGTTTCCAACTGTGGAACAAAGCCAGAGTAATACCTTATTCTGGCATGAGAGCTGGTGCAAAATGAACAGTAAACTTTGGGCATGTTACCGCCCTATAATACCTTACTCTGGCATAAGAGCTGGTGTAAAAAAGAACAGTGAAGTAGGGGGGGGGGGGGGTGTGGTGGGTGGGTATTGGGGGGAGACATTTTACAGAAAACAGCTGCCGCTACAACAATGGGTCTTTGTGAAATGCACGCAAGCAATAAAATATGCCCAAACTAAACAAAACGGAATCAAAAGAACAACGTATGTGTCCCATTTGTGTGATTTTACGTGCAAAAATGAAAGAGACGAGCGCCCCACTTAAAGTGGTAATGAGACAGAGGATGTGAGTTTAGAGCAGGCCCTTCCCAAGCTTTTTAGCTCGAGACCCAAAAGAGAAATTCTGATGTCTCGCAGAGTCCCCAAACTAGTGAAAAGAGTCGATCTACAAGCTCACAATGCGTCACGAATGTGACCGCGTTGTGAGCGTGCACATAAATAAATATTTTGTAGTTCATGGATATTGTTTTTTTAATTCATGAAATATTTAGCATTTTTGTGAAAATGTTTTTAAGATCTTTTAACTCCATCTCTACCGCTAGCTGTTAGCATGAACCCCAGTTCCAGCATACGCGTTCACTTTAAACACCCCCCCCCCCCCACACACACACACACACACACACACACACACACTCTAGCAGCATTGGAACAAGCACACACTGTTTACCTTTCGTCAGAAGCTTTTACATGGCGGCAGCGTCGCGGTACAAAGGCACAAATTAAATCTGACATGTGGATGGCAGAAAATCCACCAAGGACAGCTGGATTCAGACTTATAGAGGTTTGAAAATCCTCCTTTCAACTGGTTTGCACTGAGATTATATTTGCAATCCCATAGTTGGAACGGTATACGTTGGGGTCCGTATATATACAGACCTGGGATATGACGCCACCTAACATCGACGTCCGTAATATATACGGACTTGGAGGGGGAAAAAATTACTAAAAGACGCCCTGAGGTCGCGTGCACGCATCAGACTGCTGGGCGAGTGCTGGCAATTTGGGATGGGGGGTCAGATCAACATATGGAATGAATTCTGTACTGGCCATATATGGAGCGTGGGTTTGATGAGGTCAGATCAATGGAATGTCAGAACAGGTCAGCTCCATATATGGAGATTTAAGGGTGGCAGCAGGGGGCAGTGTCTTGAGTGTACAGGGTTTGATGAGGGCCCAGGTAGGGCCGGGCCTTAATTTTCACGCCTGTTGAGAACTCTACTAATAACTTTGGGGCGGGCCCGTCTAGAGTTTGACATGACTGATGGGAAATGCAGGTTTTCATAGTAAACTGTGACCTACGACGATCGCAATATAATGTTGGTGCATTTATATAGCGTTTTTTTTTTTATCCAAAGCAATTTACATACGTTAGATTGTGCATTATATTCACGCATTCACACACCCAGGCATTCATACAAGCAGAGGAAACCATGCAAGGCACTAAGGTTCAGAGACTTGCTCAAGGACACTTCAACACTAACACTCTACCGGCAACTCTACCCTTGAGCCACTTTAACCCTAAACAAGACCATGGCTGGACCATGGCCACGTCAGTATGACTCAGACATACCCAACCATGAACAAACACAATGCATGCGGCTGTCCAGAGCCACCGATCCGACCGATTAATTATGTCCAAATATGGATTATGGATCTCCAGTTGTCAAGATACACTGCTCCAACTGCTGGGCACGCCAGTATATGGGCATACTGTATATACTGATGACACAAGGGAACTCCATACATGGGCATAAAAGGAACAGTCAAGGACAGAGATCTCCAAACATACAGAGACGGGTACAACACTGCAACAGGTACCGTGACAAAGCCCCTGGCTCAGACAAATGGGCCGGATCAGTTATTATTTCCCACATCGCAGATCTACAAGCATCAGATTGCCGATTTTACCCCACTTTTGTGCGAAGCAAGTGTAGGTAAAAGGTAGAAATAATATGGACATACAAGGTTTCTGCCCGAGTCAGCAACGACTTGTATCTTCCGGAGTGTCTGTATGTAACCAAACCAGGTTCATTTGGTTACATTTGTACATTTGAGTTGAATGAACACAGAGTTGTAATTACTCTTTTATGTGCCTCTCGTCTCGGCCAGCTCTTCTTAGCAGGGTGTCGTGGTTTTGACACACTGCTCTGTTTGCATGCAACGGTTGGGCGGCGTGTCGCGCTCCACGCATTTGCTGATGCCCTTAAAGGACAACTGTAGTTATTTTCAACCGAGGTTCATGTTTTAGGTTATTAGTTATTAGAGAAAGTAAAAGATGAGTGTTAATTCTTCTTCATTTGCTGCTTTCTTTCCTTTTAGGGATTTTAGTTGTTTTTGACAGGGGGGCGGGGGCATTCGAACAAGGGGCTAAATATGTATTTTTTTTTACAAAATGTTATATCGATTTATAGCGAGAAAATACATATTTAGCCCAATTCTGGAATGCCCTGTCAAAAACTGCTAAAATCCCTAAAACGAAAGAAAGCAGCAAATGAAAAGAAACAAATGAACACTCATTTTTTACTTTCTCTAATAACAACCTAAAACATGAGCCTTGGTTGAAAAAAATAAACTAAAGTTGTCCTTTAACCACGCATTTCTTAATCTACCAAAGTTACAAGTAAAACTATTTTAGATACAGAGACTCTTATCCAGAGAAACTCACAATAAGCAGCAAGGTAAATAATCCCAGACAGAGACCGCATAGAGACGGTGTAGTGCCTCAACTCACAGGAAAACCAAGAACCTAGCAGCAATAGTCTAAAACATGAATATACTATCAAATTGCAATAAGTACATTCATTGAAACTATAGCATTATCAGGTAAACAATAATACATCTAGCATCTGTCTACATAAAATGCTTCTTACATTGGTGGCAAAAACAACAAATAAACTAAATGTGAGAACGGAACATCAATCGAGAGAGGTTTACAACTCAACAACATAGCTCCATGTTTTGTTTGAAGGAGCAGTTTCGGTCGGTCACTTGAAGAACTAGGAGATGTCAGGTAGAGGCTGTGTGTGAGCGATATATGGTCAAATAATGGCCGATATATCGTCCAAAATAATGCATCGGTCTAGTCACAGCAATATTCATTCACTCCACTTGTGGGGGTCAGGACAGGAGTCTTTAAGTCTAACATGTCCCAAAGAGACTACATTCACCGGACAATGTCCAAAACCAAAACAACGGACGACCTACGACGTCGATTTATACATACGATTAGATTGGCAAGAGATGGAAGGCAGACAGTCGGGAAGAGAGCGATTAAAAAAAATGAAAAAAGCCCCTCAATTTAAATAAAACTAATGAATACATTATAGATCTCTTTTATGCGAGTCCTGCTGGATTTACATTCTGATTCATGCCTCTCTTTGGTGTCTGATTGCCTCTAAAAATAATAAAAAGGACAAAGTGGTGAGACCAGGGGGGAAAAAGGTGGTGGAGGAAGGTACAGTACTATAGATGAGTTTGTGTGCGAGTGGTGCGCTAGATCCTCCTCACCAAACATTCAAATGTTCCATATTAACACACCTGTCCTGTACTGAAGCGTTCGGGTGGCACTGTGGTAAAGTATCTGCCCCCCACGTCCATAAGAACACAAATTGTACACAAATAGGCCCGTGTTCAAGGGAAGGAAACCGGGAGGCTGATATTTATCACTGCACGTAGTCCTACAGGCTCGGGGTTGGCATCTGTCAGCAGGGAGGATGAGAGAGGAGGACGCAGGCTCTACATCCTCCCGGTGGGGGTTCCTCACTGGCAGGTGAGTCAGTAGGATCCAACAGGAGTGACAACCATTGTTCCCCCTAATGTGCGCCTGTGGAACGTCCTGCGCAGAACAAATCTGTGTAGCACACATCAACAACACCAGAGATAGATTTATGTTTTGCAGTTGTGTTGCCAAGTTGGCTTGATTATTTTGCGTTACTTTGTCTGCCCAACACACACACACACACACAGTTGTGCCAAAGCAAACATTTTGACCTACACAGAAATCACTGCGCTCTCGATTTCGTAGGGGTCCCCACATGACATTAAAGTGACAATGTAAGGACTTTGCAGACCTTTTTAATACCTTAAAAAAGGAAGAACGAAATTAAACGGAACGTTTAGTTTGATGTTAATTTAAATGTGTACTACTAGTAGTAGTACTTTGTCGTCTGATGGTACAGGGCTTAAGCAGTTATAATCAAGTTCCCTTCCAAATGCAGAAATAAACAAATTGCAAAACACAGAGAGAAAAGTATTGGACCTTTATAATGGTGAGAGGTCTCTAAAAGGCACAATGTAAAGAGAAGGGACAACACTGAACAGGTCTGTAACTACAAACTAGCCAAGGCCCCGTGGCTAGAAGTAACTAGTGTGTCGTCGTCCCTCCCCCCTCCCCCCCCCACATACACACACACACACACACACACACACACACACACACACGTTGGAAGCTAAGAGGAGACACAGCAGGGAATGGGAAGTGATCCGTCTGATTGTCCTGGCAGGCCCACTTAAATACATCTGCCACCAACCTACCCACTGTTTTACGGTGTTCCTCTCACTACTAACAACAAGTGCAAGTAGCCTATGCAGTGAAATGTTGGTGAGAATTCTCCGCAGACGGTGCCAACAAGACAACAACTCGATCGATCTAGCAATATTCTAATATATTCCAATATTAATTTCTAACCTCAGCGGAAATGGTTGCTCCAAATCTCAAAAAGCCAGAGCATAGTATTCACCAACACAGGCGAACCATAATGAGCCCACCCAATTCATCTGGGCTCAGCCCCCTGCCTCCTGGATCAGCAAGGCCATTTGCTCAGGGACGTGTGTGTGCGCGTGCGTGCGTGTGTGTGTGTGTGTGTGTGTGGGGGGGGAGGTAGCCTGGAGCCATTTGCCAGTGGCAATGTTTCACATGGAGAGGGGAGGGGGAGGGGTTGCTACCTGTAGATGTTGGAGGAGTATTCTACAGCAGTGGTTCCCATTTTTGGGTTGCGAGTAAATCCAACATTTTGTTTTTAATTATTTCACAGATTTTCCAAAAAATACAAATTCACGAATTAAATATATATTAAAATATGAAGTACTGAAAATTGCAGATATACAAGCTGAGAGCTCACACATTGTGACCTTGTAGATTGGCTATTTTCAGAGATAGAAATCTCTGGGATTTCTATCCCAGAGATAGAAATGCCATTAAATGGGGGTCCGTAGACCAATGCATTTCAAACTGAGGGTCCTTGAAATTAAACGGGTTGAGAATCACTGCTAGAGGCGTAAAAATCTTCTCTCATGGGGGTCTTTGGCATTATCTTTTCAAATGGGGGGCTAATTAATGTCAATTTGGGGGTCCTTGTCATGAAAAAGTTTGGGAACCACTGGTTTCAGGCCACGACCTCCCAAAATAATCATCATCAATCCTGCACGAGTTTATCTCAGTTCATGGAACTGTGCATACAAACATATCGTTCATACAAACATATTGTACATACATACAAACCTATTGTATACAAACCTACTCATATTGTACATACAAACATATTTTGCATACAAACTATACAAACAGAGCAACTAGGTTTACATCTGGAAAAACTTCTATGTACTATTTTAAATAGTTGAAACATTGCCTATATTACCGGTATACCGTTCGTTGTCGTGCATGCAAGAATAGCGGAAAATAGCCAACCTACAAGCCCACAATACGTTGCATGGAGACGCATTATATATGATGTTAAACGCTAGAATTTGTAGAAGCTGGTTAAAACACTGCAGTTCACCCTGTCGGTCTGAAGAGTACTAAATAGACCAAGCCAATGACGATCGGACTCGACAACGGTCAGCTATGAACCCCTGACCAATTTCTGAAAAAAATCTAATTATCAGACAGTATGATGCGTGGCCATATCATTTGTACAACAAAAATGAATCACGTTAAGCTCTCAAAACTGTATGCCGAGTTGCCGACTGGCCCAAACGCGACAAAATACAGGCAACAGCCGAGCGCAGATTCCAATTTTGAAATCCGTCTCCCTGGCGCTTCGGTGAAATCCGACTGAACGAAAATATACACCCACGCCGAATGGACTTCCCCCAGCCCAACGCTCACTAACCATGCCTTTTTAGCAGACCGTCTGGCTTGCTGCATTTATAAGCCTGAGAAGTATTTACAAAAGGACAATATTTAACAAATTTATGTCTCTTTTATGACTAATGGAAGATCACAAAAGGTAGGTTAGCTTATCTTTAACCCCCGTTGTCATAAATCAAGAGGAGCATGCGTGTGTGTGTGTGTGTGTGTGTGTGTGTGTGTGTGACTGTGTAGTAGTGGGTGGTTTCCATAAAGGGTGGGGTCTACCACAAGGTTGTAAAGAATTAGCAGAAAGCTGAAGGCTGCCAACGATGCCCATATACAGCTACCAGTCTGTTGAAAAAATAGCTGATCTTGAAGCGTGTATATCTTCTATTTTTGAATAGCTAGTGTACTGTAAAGTATAAAATATGGTTTTTGATGCCAACTTAAAGAAGAATTCCATACTAGAAGGCTTTATTACCTTTATTTGTAGTTGTTACGTCCCTACCAAAGAGGTCCAGGTGTTATTTTGTGCAAAAGCGTATTATTGGCCATTTCCCCTACCATAAGCCCTCAATGAATTGCATTGAATTGAATGGGGCTATGGGGTGTTGTGCTAATTTGCTTATTTCCATCGCGCCAAAATAACTTTTTTTGTATACTGTATATCCTCTCTTCATAATGTAAATAGTATCCCAAGTGGCGCACTTTACTACTTATTTCGATGGAAATAAGCGAATTAGCACCAAAACCCAACCCCCATTGAGGGCTTATGGTAGGGGAAATAGCCAATAATGCACTTTTGCACAAAATAACACCTGGACCTCATTGGTGGGGACGTAACAACTACAAATAAAGGTAAGAAAGCCTTCTAGCATGGAATTCTCCTTTAACTAATTCCCCCAAGGAGAGAGAGAGAGAGAGAGAGAGAGAGAGAGAGAGAGAGAGAGAGACACAGACAGACAGACAGACAGACAGACAGACAGACAGACACACACACAGTAAACAGAGGGCGCTTTAGCCCACATGCTCCCTAGTGTAGCTAATCTAGCTATCTGGTCAGACTGCAACTGCAAGAATCACTCACAACAAAATAATGTTTTCTACCGTCAGGGCGAGTGGACAGTTTGAAAATGAAACAGTAAGCCAATGTAATGCCTGCATCTGGTACCTTTGTTGGTCATGTGAGGGGGGAAAAAAGGAAATTTGATTCAAAACCCATTTTGTTTACATGAATGTCAGAATGCAGACACTTTAGTGTGCAATGCCTGTCCTCCATGATTATGTAGTGGGCTACGCTCACTGTTAAAAGTACTAGTCTGCTATCTGAACACAATGACTCCCTTGAAGCCATAAACTGGAATGGAAATTATTTGAAATGTCTTTTTCTTTTTTAAACCGTGTGCAAAAAGAGCTTCAAAATTATCACCATCTGCAGAAGGCACTGAACTATGGTGGTTGACATTTTTGCAGCCTTTAAGCCAAAGGCAGCTATGCCAAAACAAATTGTTAGAAACACCCTAATAATACACTGTATGGTTATTGCCACGGTTGTGGCAAATAACGATACAGAATCCACATACCGGTGGGAAATTGGCACCCTTTGTAAAACTTGATCTCGAGTTTGAGGTCGGTTGGTCACCATATATGGGCAGGGCAGTCGGATCAGGCAGTTCTTGACAACCGGATATCCATATATATATATATATCGTATCGCTCGGATCGACGGTTCAGAACCTCGGCCATGCTCGTCAGGCCCGGATTGGACATTCTGGCAATTCTGGCATATGCCAGAAGGGCTGGGCCAAAACAATAAGAAAAAGTTTTTAAAAAAAGAAGACATAGTAGCATCTTTGGGCCGGAGAAGACCACAGATGCCATGCAGGGCTGAGTTTGAGGTCGGTTGGTCATGCAGCTCTCGCCATACGTAAACTACAGACCTACACGCGGACACAGATTCCACTCTCTCATTCACACTTCACAGTAGGATAGTATTGATACAGTGCCCAGCCCTACTCAACCATACAGCGCGACTCAGCGCTCTGTTGTAAACACATCATTATCCACCAGTGACATTTAGTTCTCCCTTTGTCCGGACAACTTTTGTTTAGTCATTAATGTGTTTGTATCGTAGCATGACATGAGGGGAACGCCTTCTCCAGTTGGCCTTACTACATACAGTAGTGCATTCTTTTTCTTTTCTTGTCAGATATGTTGCACCTCTTAACAATATTACAGATTGGTCTACTTACTAGAACATTTTTCCCCCCCTCAAAACACCAAACATTGAGCACAGCAACATGCCAGTGCAAATCAATTAACGGTGCTACTACCACTGGCCTGGCTGCCGTCTAGTTCTCCCCTCGACGTTTGCTGCTATTCAGTGACACAGAAAGGTCTGAGGAGCGTGTCCATCCGAGGAGGGGTCCTCTTACACAGGGCTGGACACCGGGACAGTGCCCGGGGGGTGGGAGGATGCTTTTCCCTGCATATCAGCTTTCGTGTCAGATGGCTGCTCTGTGGTCAGAGACTGCCTTTAACCCCTGGTCGCTCACCTGTTGGTACTCCTCGTGACCCCCACAACGACTGCAACAAGGCACAACATGAAAAAGTAAATGAAAATAAACTAAAATCCTCCTCCAGTGACCTCCACACACGCCATAGCCCAACGGACCGGACCCACGGCAGGTTCTTGTCAATGCCAATCCCGAGACCACAGTCTTGTTTTGACGTGGTCCAACTTCTAATCAATTTAATGAACTTTAATTTAACACCCATTAAGACATGAGGCCGATTCCACAAATGCCTTCTAATTCAGTAGTTCTCACACTTTCAAGATTTTTCAAAAAATGTAAATAAATATATTTATACATTTCCCGATTTTAATAGGTTAAGCAGCAAACAAGTAAATATAAAATACAAAGTTTATTTCATTTAACCACTATGAAATGTCGAAACCACTATGACCTGTGAGAAAACATGTTAAAAAATAGCTGCTCTACAAGCTATTTTTGAAAATGTTCACCTATGATGGCCAAAATAGGGACGGCAGGTTGGAACCAAGTGGTAAAAAGAAAAAAGATTGCGACACATTGGCTGCATAACTGTCGATATCATAACGATACCAAAGAAAAGTATAGAGTATAGATATAGATGTTGTTCACTAGTTTCCCGGGGAGACATCATGTTTCTCTTTTGGGTCCGTCTTTCTTGAGCTAAAAGGTTTGGGAACCGCTGCTATTATGAAGCGTGGGTTTTATTTTTCTTTCTACTACCTGACCAGCAGAAATTCCTGTCCTGGCTTTTTGAGGTGGGGAGGGAGGATGACGCGCTACGGTGCCAGTGAAAGGCTTTTGTTTGCCCCACCCTGAGTCCCAGATTTCAATCTACAACAAAAATAAATATTCCTAACTCAGAGAAGGCTCTGTTTTCCACTCTTGTCGTGCCAATTCATTTCTGTTCCTACCTTCATCCTTTAGCTGTAAATGTGGGCAGACAAGTTTGAAATCACTCAGGAGTCAGGAGGAGACAATTCTGACTACAAAACTATATGCGTGTCTAACGGATAATGTATCCACAACGCCGTGATTTACAAACTGCAGATAAGGATAAGCTGAACTCGTCGTGCTCAAATGCAACAACAGTTTAATTAATCAACCAACCCTGAGGAAGTCAGCATAGCTGCCGACACTACTATAGCAGAAAACACAGTGAACATCGAGACGAGACATTGTAAAAACCTAGGACAATACAAAAGAAACCCCTTGAGTTTATGCTTCCTTCAAACAAGCAGCAGTGGAAGAAAACCTTCCCCCCCAAAAGAAATACAGCAGCCAACAATCACACTCACTGGAATCCTTGAGACATTTTGCAATATTGAACAGTCACAAGGAAATAACCAGAAAACCAAAAGCAGACAAAAATGCAGAATGTTCAGTGACACACACACTTGACAGACGGTGGTGTCCCAGTGCAGATTGTCAAAGTGAATGGGCTGAGGTAATTAGAGAGGCATGCTGCTGCTGCTACAGCACCAGAGAGAGTGGCGGCTATGACCTGGGTTTGTTTACCCTCTCTCTCTCTCTCTCTCTCTCTCTCTCTGGGAGAGGCAGATGCCCCTCTATCTGGAGGTGATATAAGACATTCCTCAGCTGCCAGGACTAAGAGCCCTCGCCGCTCCCCTTCCTCAGAAATGGCGAAGACACACACAAAACACTGACGCTCTTGTTCGTTTTCTACAGGGGGAATTCAGTGGACACCGGCCTGCCCTGCTTTTAGGAATGGCTCTCGGCTCAGGAACCTTGCAACCCAATCCAGGCCACGGTAGCGCCGCAAACAAAGGTGAGCCTCACAAAAGGCAGTCAGGAATACACGCCCCTCCTTTCCGCCTGCCCAGGCTTTCAGTAGCCAAACAAAAGCCAGAGAAGATACTACTCACCCTCTTCCTGGATCCAAGGCTATCGCCCTCGGCTGATCCAGCTCCTGCCAAAATAGAACTTTCCGCAGCGACCCGTCGAGCTCCGCCACCTCGATCCGGTTGGTCTCAGAGTCGGTCCAGTAGAGCTTACTGCCCAGCCAGTCGCAGGCCAGTCCGTCGGGGGAGGCGAGGCCGGACACCACCACCGTCTGGACGCCGCTGGCCCCCGACTGGTTGAACACGGTGCGCTTGATGGCCTCCTCGCTCACGTCGCTCCAGTAGATGAAGCCCCGGTCGTACACGTAGTCCACTGCCGCAGCGTCCTCCAGGCCGCCCACCACCACCGTGGCGTTGGCCTTGCCGTGCGCCGCGTCCACCAGCCGCAGGTCCCGTCGGTTTGCATACAGGAGGAGAGGCACTCCTGGACGAGAGAGGGGTGACACAATGACACGTCAAATCATGGCTCGGTTCATTCATATTCTCAACCGCCTACGCCGCAAAATAGTAGAGTACAGTGCAGGAACCACTACCATACGACTGATTGAATATGGAGATACCATGATGTGGACAGAAACAGCTGAGATCGTGCTGATGACGTACATGTGGACACTGGACACACACACTATCACACCTATATTGCCACCGCAGGACAACTGTGACAAAAAGCTTTGCCAATACGTGAAGCGATTGCTATACTTGTGAGCAAGCAGAGCACGCCATGAGGTGCGCTCACCACTGGCATTTCGAGTGCTACTAACTAATGTCTAATACAACTGCTGTTCTAAATCCTTTAGACCTGTTATTGACCTTATACCAACCTTGAAACGTACCTTAGTTACGTCACCAAGAATGGTGGTCCCTTATTGGTTGAGAGGACAAATAACATGCATTTTAAAACTGCTTTTAATATTTAATATCATATTGTCTATGTCCCTCAAAGTTATTTCTAATGGTTTGAGCCTCAATCACCACTCCGATATAACCAGCCCTTGTCATTTTTTCTGGACTTTGAAAGCAGTTTTAGCTGCAACAGTACCACAATTTGCCGATATGCAGAATATTTAATATTTGAGACATATATTGACTGAAGAGGAGGAATTATACAAAGTAGGGTGACATTGATGACAACACGATGAGGACAAAATCAGTTGAGCTGTTCCTGAGAGCAATTTCCATTAAAGCACCTATGGTATGAAAGCCTGATTGTTCAGAATTGGTTATTTGTGGCGATAGAAAAACACATATGGGAGCCCCAAAAGGCCAAAAACACAAAATAAATTGAAAAAGTAGAATTTTATGTTATAGATCCTTTAAGTAAATCGTTTTTGGTTTTTTTGAGAACATGCAAACTCCACACAGAAAGGCCCTTTCACCAACCCCGCCTCGGGTATGGGCACTGATGACACGGAGGAGGAAGCACGCCCCCAGCACCCACAGTGTCCCGAGCGGGAATCGAACCCAGGACCTTCTAGCTGTAGGGCGACAGCACTACCAACTGTGCCACCGTGCCCTCAAGTAAATAGGTCTTAAGGAAACAACACAGTGAACCTATTACTAGAATACATGAATTATGAATACATGCATTACATTAATACCGTCTGTATTGACGCACAGCCGTGTCGACGATCTGCAAGCCCACAAGCGTTGCAAATAGCAGAGCTGCTCATAACGACTATTTTCAAATAGCCGATGTATATAGCATTAAAGTGGTTAAACTGATTTTGATGCCAATATCACCACAGTCGAGGAACCCTGGGAGTCCCTGGACCCCACTCTGAGAACCACAGTGAGTAGTACATTTTACCCACTCCACCAGCAGCTACTCTGGCCAGGTATTTGGCACAGTGCCAGGCCCCAATGGGACACTTCTAACACCACATGCCAACAGATCTCTATCAGCATCAACAATCAGCTTCTTCACTCTCACCGGATACGTGTTTTATTTTCACCCAGGGGTCATTTCCTTCCCCAAATATTTGCAGTTTGTGCAGAATGTCGGAAGCCTTTACTCTACCCTGGAGAGACAGAAATAGAAGCAAATATGCTTTTTCTGGGATTTGTTTTTGTTTTGTCCCAAGCCTCAACAATAGGGACTTTAAGCAACAACGGCTATGTCAAGCCCACCACACACCGTCTGCGACCGTGTGCGGCGCGTTGCTGCGCGGCGCCGCCTGGAAAATAGAACTGTGTTCTATCGGCGCGCCGGGCGGCGCGGCGCGGCGCGGCTCCGCGCGGCGGACGGAGCCGGTGTGCGTTAGGTTCATTGAAAATAATGGAGGCGGCTGTGCGCGCCGCGCGGGGGACGCAGCCGGTGTGTGTCGGGCTACAGTCCGCTCCGGCAACCGGAAATGGATCAGTGCTGAAATAGATGAACCTGCTTGCCGCAGCTGTTCCTACTATGGCAGAACGTAGTGTCTACACGCCATGTCATAACCATGTTTATTGAAATAAACTGTCATACATTTACTCCGTTTGCTCCATCACATATCTCTTCTGCTGTGTATTGTGTTGGTATGCTCTGAATGAAGAAATAACACTATTTCATATGTCATAATAACCATGCTTATTAAAACTGTTTATCGGCAAGTTAGCTGATGCGCGACGGAACGTCTGTTTTTATGTTTGACACATGCTGCATAGACGCATCGTCACCATGGGAACCAATTTAAAGCGATGGGGAACCTTTGCTCGACGGCTGTTTGCTTAACGATGTTGACTGCTACGGTGATTGCGTCATAGCAGCCATACCTCCACCTAGCGGAGCCGTCCTTAAAACTGTCGTTGCTTAAAGTCCCTATTAACCAATATAAAGCAGGCTAATTTCAGAGGTATTGCCACACTTTCAATAGGCCTGTGTGTCTGTGTGCGCACGACAGACAAGAGGGTGATTACAATATTGCTGGCTGCCACATTGAATGTTAAATCGGCATGATTTGAACATGCAGGGGGTACATTATGAGACCTAAATGCACCCGTCAACTTCTTATGCCCATAGTGACTACTGGTCACTACAGGTTTTGTAACATTTCTTAGCAAATGTAGAAAAATCTGTGTTTAGGACTCAGTTACCGACACATTTCTTGTGGGGGCCGATGACATGGGGCCCCCACAATTTGTATAATGCTACAGGGTGGTGCTACTAGTGGTTGTTTGTCATGATGTCCAAAATACAACAGCCAAAGGTTTACCACGGATTCATTTCTAGAATTCTAGCTTTCCAGGGCAACGCCAGGGGGGAAAGAAGCACACCACGCTAGGGATGCACCGAATGGGAAATTCCTGGCCGAAACCGAATGCCGAATATAGGAAACGGTTGGCCGAAAAAACTAATACCCGAATATGATTGCCGTCATCATGGCTATAACTTTGTTGTAGAGCTACATGATAAGGGCAAAATACATGATTACCTTTTGATCACATCATCACAACGAAACAGTGGGTTACGAAAGGTCATCTGTAGAATATATAGTATATACAGTTAAATCAAATGAGAGTATAGACAACCTTAGATTTACTATGATTCGACTGATGACTAGCTCAATTATTATTTCCAATCCGTATTACAGACATCAGCATCATATCAGATTTATAAAACCACAATAGCGTAACCACTTGAATCCCAGAATCCATCATTTGGGCAGAACATTAGCAGATCTTCAAGCTCTGTAGAATAGATACACTATTTTTGGCTAGGAGACTTGGTGTAAAGTGTCTCAAGACAACTTGTTGGGATTTGACACTTTAATAAAAATGGAATAAACAAAAATCACACCCGTGTGAAGTGAGGGGCGCTCTTATCATTCTACATCATCATGGCATAAAATAGACACTATGTCAATTTGCTCAGTCACTATGAGGTAAAATTCTCCAGTCATTGTCAATGGGGAATTTAATGTTTGTGAAGGACAAAGTTTGTGGCCACACACCAAAAGCTGGATATAGGCTATAGCGCCCCTAAAGAAAAGCGGTCCAAGCACAGACAATAAACTAAATTGCTGTAGAATAACTGATGATCTACCTGAACACATTCTGATAATAATAAACACTATGACGCAGAAATATCATAATGCTGTTAGAATTGGAACTAGCCCAATTACCTAGCGTGCTAATAGTTACACATCATTAAGTACAATAATTGTCTGCAATAAACTATTCCATGGCACTGGACAATGTGAAATAACATACTTGTTCCATGAAATGGGGTCCAGATTATAAAAACGCAATGTCTTTGAACATAAAAAACCAATGAGAGAGAAGGGGGGGGGGGGGGGGGGGGGGAAACAACTTCCTTTTCAATATTTCTTAGAAGACTGATCCAACACGCACGTCAGTCATGTTCTAAGAAAACTGAATCAAAGTTGGACCACTTCACTGCTTTCCCCCTTGTGGCCCCAATATGGCTCCCAGATGGAGCCAGTGGACTGGCAGCTTTACCTCTCGCTCTACTCACAACAAATTATTGATATCATATAACCATCATAACTTTCACTATAGTGAATTGGCTTCTAAAACACATCCAGTAGACACACCATCATAAATGGTGCGTGTGTCATATATATATATATATATGGTAGATGGTCGAAGACTAAGATTAATATCTTCTCACCTTTACACTTCACTTTACACTTTACAGTGGTCGTCGTCGTCCCCACCATAACTCGTGTAGCGTACAAAAGGACCCAAATAGTACTGTTCCATTCGTACACTCAGAGTATCAGACCTGTTAAGGGTAACATTTAGAACCCCTTCAAATAACCCAGGAGGTCCTTGGACCTCACTTTTAAAGAACCACTGCTTTTTAATTCTGCTTCTTTCATGGGCTGACTGACTAATTAGTTCAAAGCAAGCTGAATTGAACAAAAGTGTGCCCCAATATATCTCCATTAAAAACATGGATTTGGCAGAATCTAAAAGCAAACACATGGTGAGACCGGTCTGGGAGCAAGAAGCTGAGAAACGCATATAGGCCTACTGTACATGCTTGACATAACTTTCATATACAATTAGCTGTGGTATAACAAAGGCATGTATTTTAGGCTATAAAGACCACATTAAGACGTTATAATAACAGTTTCCCCGATTTATCATGAAATGCCCCCACATTTTAGCCTGGTGTGCCAGAAAGTGCCCTTTGTAGCACCATAGTGATAAATCAAATCAAACACAATCATAATAACTAACAACTGACTCAGTGGCCACCAGGGTCTTTTCAGAGCAATGGCTTGTTTGTCTAGCTCCCAACTAAAACGTTGTTGTGCCTTACAGTGGATTACAATCGTACACAACGTTGTTATAAAACATGTTACAACCATTTGTAAGTCAGCTAAAGCTATAAAATGCAACAGATTGTAACTCTTGTTAGTATGTCTGTAAAACGTGGAACAATGCCATTATTTAGCGCTATTACATGTAGTCAGTGCTGCTAGCTAGCGCGGCTAGCTGTGATCATTTAATGTGACTGTTCGAGGATAAAGATTAAAGGGATGCATGAGTGACGTCACAACTAAGCGTCCATCTAGCGGAAGTTAAGTGGTATCTTTCTTTTTTATTATCAAAAAACTACACAGTAAACTCCAGTGTCATTTATGCATTCTTAACTGTTAAGTAGGCAAATATAACCAAATTGACTCATTTGGTTACATTTTGTAAACGAAATTAACAGAATTGTAGTAGCTCAGTGGTGGGGTCCTGGGGGTCCATGAAGTTTTACCACATTTATATTAAGCTTCAGATATTTAAAAACAGCAGTTTTCCAAGCTACTTTTTAACATCTTTTGAAAAGAATGTGTTGGAATGATTTAGACCTTTGTTTTAACACGTTCTCTTCTGGAGGCAAAACAATATATGTTCAGATGGGGGTCCTCTGTCAAATAGGCCCACATGTACAGGTTTGCGAACAAATTGTGGTAGTGTACTACAGTGGTTGTGGTTCCCAAATCTTTTCATGACAAGGACCGCCAAATTGACACGTATTAGCCCGTGGACCACCTATTTGAAGAGATATGCCAGGGAACCCCATAAGAAAAGATTGTTACGGCTCTAGCAGTGATTCTCAACCTGTTTAACTTCAAGGACCCCCAGTTTGACACGCATTAGTCTACGGACCCCCATAGTGTACAAATGGAACCAAATGGACTCTCAGAGTTACAGACCCATAAGGGTCCATTTGGTTCCAAACTATCATTTAGCTGGGGACCCCCTATGAACTTCCTCACGGACCCCTGGGCCTGGGGGTCCCCGGACCCCACTTTGGGAACCACTGGTGGACTACACACACTTCCTAATTGTTTGTGACGTCACTGACGTATCCTTGTCCTACTCTACTAGCAGCCTTTACGGCTGTGTGTGCGCGCGTGTGTGTGTGTGTGTGTGTGTGTGTGTGTGTGTGTGTGCATGCGCGCACGCGCGTGTGTGTGTATGCGCGTGTGTGTGTGTGTGTGTGTGTGTGTTAGCCCGACTGGTGGCTAACGCGTTAGCATCGATAGATAGGCAGCAGCCAAAGTGAACCAACCGGGGCTTGGGCCCTGACTGAGTGTGTGTGCCTTGTAACACTGATTCAACACAGTGTCCAACTCCCTCTCTCTCTACCACACACACACACACACACACACACACACACACACATCTGGGGAACAGTGTTAAGTGTTAACAAAACTTTATAATAAACCCCCCAAAATAAAACAAACAAACAAAACAAAGCTCATGTTCCTGTTCCATACCCCGGAGGAGAAAAAAACTCACCTCTAATGAGCAAACAAAAACAACTCAACGACAACAGGAGGCTCCGGAGCAGCAGCAGCAGCACCGCGGCGCCCATCTTCTTTCTATCCGTCCGTCTGGCTCTCCTCCTCGGCCCTGCTCCTGCCTGCAAGCCGCTGCTTCTCCTCCTCCTCCCTCCTCCTCAGCGCAAAATCCACATTGTTGTTGTTAAAGCCCGCTCACTGCTATAGCCTTGCCTGTGTATTCCTTCCTTCCTTGCAAGGATAAAGTAGTGAACGTATCCCCCCCCCACCACCCCAACGAATGGTGTTGATTGTTTGTGTCCCGTGCGGCGGATCGGATCAGATTGTTCCCAGATGATCCATCCTGGTGGATGGAATCCTTCTTCCTCGCTGTAATAATCAACTGGATCTGCGATCCATTCGGTTCTTCTTCTTCTTCAGGATCTATTCTCCTCACACTCTCTACATTCACATTGTCCTGCAAGAGGAGCAGAGGAGCAGGCACTGGCAGCGATACGTCTCCCTTCCTTTCCTTTCCGCTGGCTGGAAGAGGAACCAAATACCAACCCTCCCCTCCTCCACTCACTCACTCACTCACTCACTCACACGCACGCGCGCGCTATTTATTTATTTATTTTCCTCCATCCATAGCGTGGCTAGCTCTGATCCATATAACTCCAATGAAGGCATTATACTACTACAGCTATAGCGTGGCTATCGGGTGTAATCGTTCGTTGTATGTGCAAGTGCAACTGTTACTTGTATTAATAAAATAAAACGTCTTCTCCAATGGATCAACAGTAGTTATTATTTAGTAACAAGCTCAATTGTTAATGCTTTTCATTGGTTCAATGGTCAACTTAATTTTCAATGTTATCAATATTAATAAAATAAACACAAAGACACATTGATATAGTCAATATCCTATCACATTTGTTCCCCTTCTTTTCCAAAGCTTCTGGATATTTTGCTGCTTTTGTGTGACACTGTAGTATGTATTGTAGTTTCTGCCCCTGACAGCCGGCACACACACTCACAGTTTCTCAACACATTGAATAAACTAACTTAAAGCAGAAGTAGGGTACATACATCATGCATGGCAATGAAGATTAGGCCTACATGAAGTTCATTACTCTAAACTAAAGACTCAAAAGTTTTGATTTGATCAGACAGCATTAAAGGTAACATACTGTACTGACACAATTAATTACACAATTGATTCAAAATTCAAACTTTAATTCTTACAATAAAACACCAAAATTCCAATGTAAAAAGCATCACTTCACTAAACGAACCAATTACATCTACTTATTCGTTAACATCATATAAATTAAAACCGATATAAGTACTAACAACTTAGGATGTGTGGAACAGTAGGCTTGCTTAATGTGGCTCCATGCTTCTTCGTGGGGACTCTTACAAAGTGTCTAGCCTACTCTGCAATGCATGCCAGTGCCAATGTCAGATAGAGTTCTTGAGTTGCTTCTGCCACCTAGTGGTAAAACTATATTCCCTCTACCCACCAGTATCTGCACTCACAAACTTAGGTGCGGTTCACTGGTACACAGACACATACAATAATATTACAAATTTACTTATGAAAATAGTGCGCGTCCAGTGTACTCTCGACTATGAAAACAATCTTGCTATTAAAAAAAAAGTCTATCATATCAAAAAACACAGGATACAATAGTGCATTGATTCCCAGCGAATTGCATCCATCATTAAAAGTTTATCCACATTATGAAAAACAGTTATGTGGACAGATTTACAAAACAACACAGTGAAATAGTGTAGTGAGTTGAGTCAGACATCTAAACTGAGCTAGTGATTTAAATCTTCCACAGACTTTCATCGTCTTTGAATACATCTATTGCCCCTTTTGAGTGTGCAATGGGACCCAGACAGCAATCTTGATATTAGCCTAGAATTTGTCGCAGTGCACTTACCAACCGCCTCTGATCTTGTCACTCTGAATGGTTGATGACTGCTGATCAGTGTTAACCATAAGCTAACGAGCACGTTCAGGCCGATGTCCATGACAGTAATAAGTGCCAACAAGTTCACACTCAACTGTAGTTACTGCTGCTTACTGTAGTTGCTGACTGCCTTTGCTTCATCTCCACCCCAGCAGCCAGCATCCACCTGTTGGTTCTGATCCCCCTGGGTTCTGGTATTTGATCACTCCCTGCTCTCATGCTGTCCCTCTGCGTTACGCTTAGCAACGAGCAAAGGCAGTCAGAGATACAACAATTATTGCATCTCTCATACATCATCACTCAAATATTTGTCCTTATTCGTTCAAGTTGTCTGATTGAAATGTCTGTATCGTATTGATAATGTCTTTGATCATAACTAAAAGACAGCAATAAGGGTACAGTCTTGCAAGGGGGGGGGGATTAAAGTCATACTTAGCCGCACAAAGGTCAGTGTTCAAATCTCAAACGATATAGAAGATGCAATGCAACACTATTGTGCAATGGAACATAAATTAAGCTCAGAAAGGAATCAAAAGCTCATCTATGGCTATGGTAACAAAGCATGTACAATTCAAGTGACATGCAGTAGTCAAGTGCACCTCATACACAAAGTGTTAACCCTTTAAAGTACATTATGATGTCAGGTTACATTGTCCGTCATGTCTCTATACTGGTGTGAATTCAGAGGCTTCCTGAGTATTGGGGTATCAACATATTGCTGTCTGTCCTTTGTATTCCATAGCCATCTGATGCATTTCTCTCTTTGACATACGGTAGTGAAAGCGTGGACAGTCCATTAACATACTGTATAACTGTGAGCCATTCAGAAAAAAAAAAAAAAAACATTACATATTCAATGAACGTGAACATTATTTTTTAAACATCTCAGCCATTTTGTCCTTCTGAGATCCCCTCTTGGGAAGCAAGACTTAAAAAGTGTGCCTTTCTTTGTCGGTGAAAGCCATGTGCACGACTTTACACCTCATAGTGCAGATCGTTGAGTTCCAGTCTCGTGTAGTGGCGTCTGTCGAAAGACTCCATGGCTTTACGGCCCCCCACAGCCAAGACCAGCATGAGGATGACCAACCCTAGAACCATCACTGCCACCAGGCCGTTCTTTAGAGCCCCCCGTGCTGCTATGGCCTTGCCCTGACCCTGGCCCGCACCCTCCACTGAGACAGGGTCTTGGATGGAGTGATCTGACTGAATCGCTCCCTTGGCCACAATGACCAGCGCTGCAGCGGTAGTCGTCCTGGTGGTGGTGGATGGCTCTGTTGCAACAGTGACTGTAGTAGTAGTAGCAGCCACCGTAGTAGTAGTAGTAGTAGTAGTAGTAGCAGCCGTAGTAGTAGTAGTAGTAGCAGCCGTAGTAGTTGTGGTGGTAGCTGTAGTTGAAGTGGGTGTCGCGGTGGTTGGCTCTGGCATTGCAACAGTCCTGTGTTCAGCTTCGCTGTCGGGCATCACGGCAGCTGGCATAGCGGTGGAAGTCTGGACGTGCGTGGAGGCTGTAGTGGTGGTGGTAACAGGGTGAGGTTTGGGTTTCTTGGGTGACTTGTTCTGTTTCTTAGTGGATTTGTTACTCTTCCTCGTGGCTAGTGTGTTTGTAGTGGCTGTGATTGTTGCTAAGGTTGGATGAGCCTCACTCACTACTAGCCTAAATGCAGTTGTAGCTGTAGTTACAGAAACAGTAGTCGCACTTGGTGGTGTTGCCACCAGAGGCAGTGTGGCTATGATGATTATGGGTGGAGGTGGTTGTGTTGTTGTTGTGGTGGTGGTGGTGGTGGTGGTAGTAGTGGGCTGAGTTGTGGTGGTGCTAGTGGTGGTTGTAGCTGGTGTTGTGGTACTGGTTGTCGATGGTTGTGGGGTTGGGGTGGCATGTGTGGTGGTAGTGGGCTCTGGTGTGGTGGTAGTGGGCTCTGGTGTGGTGGTAGTGGGCTCTGGTGTGGTGGTAGTGATGGTGGTGGTGGGTAGCGTGGTGGTTGTCACTGCCGTGGTCGGCAGCATTGCTGTGGTACCTGGTGTTGCGGTGGTTGTGGTTGGCTGTGTTGTGGTGGTTGGGGTGCTCGGGGATTGGGTGGTGGTGGTGGTGGTAGTTGCGGTCGTTTGTTCTGCGGCAGCAGTCGTGGGTCTCACCGTGGTGGGATGAAGCAACCCTAGAGCAAAATCAACGATTTGACATCTTAATATTCTTTCTTATGATCAATCAATGTATTGTGATAAACCAATTATTTATTTGTCACAAGCACAAACTGCTTTGAATTGCTATTATTGTTTACACACAACAGAAACCAAGGTTTATATATTTCAAGAGCGAGAGATCACACAGTATAAATCCTAAGCATTCTTCCTCCATACTGGGAGAAAAACAGCACCTGAAAGTTTGATGTGATGCATTTTTACATGTGAGTGCAGTGACCACTTTTTCATTGCATCTTATGAGTGGTGGGGTTCATGTGGTGCCAGCCTGCGTGCGCATACTGGTTGCCACCCTTAGATCTCCATAATGGAGCTGACCTGTTCTGACATTCCATATGTTGATCTGACTGACCTAATCAAACCCTGTACACTCAAGAGACACACTCCATATATGGCCAGTACAGAATGCATTCTATATGTTTATCTGGCTCCAGATGCGTGCATGCGCTTCTCACCCTCAGGGCGTCTTAGTGGTATTCTAAGTAAAATATTGTTTTGCAAATTATTTTGCCACGGCCCACAGGTTGAGAACAACTGCACTATAGATGAACACACATGCGGTCAAAGCAATGCAATTCAGTTACCTTTGAAGATATCATAGGTGTTGGTGCCCTCCTGAGCCGCCATTAGAGGACAGTCCTGCTCTGTTGCACAGTGGAACAAGTAGCAGTTTTCTGTCGCCGTGGGTTTTTTAGAGTTGAATACAGCCATGTTGCACTTGGCACCTTTAAGAGAAAAGAAGGAAGACAATTTTATTCAACTGAGTGTTTTAACTTAGCCTTTAGCAGCCAGGAACTGGCAACAATCTGCTCAGCAACTCTACATAGACAATTAGACATATTAGCCACTGTTTTATCCAGTCCGAGGACTATAGGCTTATGAATATGGATTGAGTTTACACTTAGGGGCTACACCAATATCAGCCATGTTACATGTGGTGTTGTCAATAAGGCCATAATGATAGTGTACTGAATCTGATAGCTATTCTGTATTTGTGACTTGAATTTAGCCATCCTCATCTTTTTGTAGCCGACCTCATGTTTTTGTATTGTCTTGCTGTTACATTTATCTGTACGATGTGTTGAATGGTGTGGGTGTTTGAACAGACCTGTGAAGATGACAATCCTTCAGGACAATAAAGATTATTATTAACTTCGTTTGGGCGGCAGCGGCTCAGGAGGTAGAGAGTGTCCGCTTGTGGAACGGTCGAACGGAAGGTTCCCCGTTCGATGCCGGGCTCCCCCAACATTACTGTCAAAAGTGTCCTTGAGCAAGACACTGAAAACCCCTAACTGTTCCCGATGAGCAGGTTGGTGCCTTGCATGATTTCCTCCTCCACCATTGGTGTGTGAATGTAATGCACTTTGGATAAAGGTGCTATACAAATGCACCATTGTGTAATACTTATCTATGACTACTTAGTACCAATCTGCAAACCGAATGAGTGCTGCCGTTTAGACATGACTCAGGGAAATAAGGAATGTTATGCAACAGAAGATGTTATGATGAGTGGATTGTGACAATTAGGTGACCTTCACACCAGAAAGCTTTACTGCGATTAAAACGAATGCTGCTGCACATTGTCGGAAAGTGCACTTTGTTTGGCAGGTGTGAAGCATCAATCGAATCCTAATGCGCATCAAAGAACCGCATTCTACTCCGACCAAAAACGGGGGTTTCGCTTCGCTTCCAATCGCACTTGATTACGATTCGGTGCAGGTGGGAATGCAATCCGCAGCAAATAAAGGAAATTAAATGGGTGAGAGAAATTATTGCCCAGGACCCAAACTATTGAAAATAGCTGATCTACAAGCTCATAGGCTATTTTCACTACTCTAATTTATGGATTTAGTACCGGTAATTGTTTTAAAATGTGGGCTATTTCCATAAATCTGGTCTTAAGTGATACAACTAAAACAAAGTAAATGTGGATAACAATCCGAATTGCTGCTAAAACAGTCTATTCTACTACATCACCATAAGTTACTCATATCCAGTACAGGAATGCAACTGCCAGGCTCACAGTAGTCTCTTGAGACAGACTGTTGACTCTGTCAAATTCAAAGGAAAAGAGGGCTCTGTGACGTATTAAGAAGCTCTGTTGTTTCAGTGCGACATTGCTCTCGTCTTACTGTTTTTTTGACTATGGGTTCTCAGATTGGGCTCACACTCTCTCTAGGTTGGTGCAACTACACATTAGACACTGCTGCCATCTGCTGGTGATACTCAAATCATGTCTTTGTTGTTAAACCTATGATAAGTATTAAATAGCTCTATAATCTGAAAGTAATCATTGCATGTTTGTTCTCCCTGTCTGCCTGTTTCCCAAACAGTGGGTCGGGACCTATTTGTGGGTCGGGGACACATTTTTGTTTTTAATTAATTTAATTTAATTTAATTTTAAAACATTTAAAAAAAACATTACCCAAAAACTTAAAGTTTTCATGAATTAATACCAAATTAAATGATTTTGTCCAGATACCCCGTCGAGACGCGGGTATCTGGAATTCCATAAATTTGAAAATAAATGTATACATGTATGAAAATAGCCGATCTACAACCTCACATTGCGGCGCGAAGTGTTTCGTTGTGAGTTTGTAGATCTGCTATTTTCATTAATTTGGGTCCCAGGTGAATGTCTAATTACTCTTCAGGGTGCTATGGGTGCTGTGCTATGCACTTTTTATGTCTTACTTCAGCTATATGTCAATATGTAGATAATTTGTTAGTTTTTTAGTCATCTCTCTTAACCCTTTCCCCTACCTTCTTTCTCTTATGGAAATGAAAAAAACGATGGAGCTTGAACCAAAAACAAATATTACCCACTGTTTTACACCTGTAAATCTGTGATGTGACAATAAATCTTCTGATTCTGAGCTCTTTAGTAAACAGATTTCAGGTTGGTAGAGAGAACTGAATACAAAATCAAGGATAAGTGAAAATTGGAAGATAAGAAATGAAAGACAACATGGAACGGGAACACAAGCTGTAAAATGATCTTTGTGGGGTTACCTCTCCTGATTGAATGAAATTTGTAACCCACCTGAAAATGTATTTTCTGTTGAGGGTTTGTTATTGAACAAACAGTCTATATAGCAATCATTACCATCGGATTTTAGAGCTTAAACGTTTTAACAATACCACTTATTATTAATCGATCTAAATTGGTGACAAACGTGTGCAACTAATTCTAAATCAGGCTCATGAAATGAGGTCTTGCCTAGATAAACGAATGAATGAATGAATGAATGAATGAATGAATGAATGAATGAATGAATGAACGAATGAATGAATGAATGAACGAAATCACCTACCCGGCTTCACTTCCCCTGAGCAGCAGGCCAGGACACATTCCCGCTCGGACGAGACCACGCGCGTGTCCATGGCCGTCCTGGGTGTGGTTAAGGCAACTCTGACGTTGACAATGGCACCCTTATGTTGTCTGGAGTAACATGTCTCTGCCTCCATCGGTGCGGCACAGACGATTGTCATCAGCATCATGGCCGAGGCCGTGACGAGCGTCCGCGCGGGCAGACTGTTCCATGTGAGCGTCATGGCTGCAGCACTTCCACCAGGCTCGTTTTAGAAAGGCCAACAACCCTCAGCACAGTCCACAGTGGGGGAGCACAGATCTAGAGAAATGGTCTGTAGAGAGTTCAATGTCAGGAGCAGGAGGTATGTATGTGTATTTGACAGCACGGTGGAAAGAATCAAGGAATGTTGGAGAAAGAGAGGAAATGGCCCGGGATGACCTGATTACGCAGCATAATCACATGACCCGGCAAGTGTAGTTTTAAATGAATGTAAAGTAAGTAACTGAACCGCCTGGGGACCCACAGACGTAGACTGAATCATGCTAAACTCATTGTTGCAATATATTGATTTCAGAAGTGGTTTACAAACAGGATGGAATGAATGCACCAAACATTGAACAAATGAACAAATGGTGATAAATTCACACTTACTTAAATTGGCTCAGCATATAAACTGAAAGTTAAAAGAACACATTCAACCTATAAAGTAAACATTTTGGTCCATCTTTGATTGTTTCATCACATATAAAAGATTTCTAGCTGTGGGAAAAAGTCATTCACGATGACAAGTTCACGATGACATGTCATGTGTCATTTCAGCGTCAAAGACTACACAGACTTGACACATGGCGTCTGTTACACTACACAGCATCCACTTTGACTCATGGCATATTCAAAGCTGCATGTGCTCTGTGATGCCGGGCCATGTGAGTTTGCTCTCCATGTTGACTCCATGCCTCACCAAGGGAGACTCTTTCACAGTGGCATGGAAAATCATTTGAATTTGTAAAATGTATGTCTACGCTAAACGAACATGTACTAGTAGGGCGTAGGCTAACTAGATTAACTAGTTGGTAAGCAAACCAAATTCATTGAGATGTTCCAGGTGCAAATCAGTATTCTATATCCAATTAAGCGGTCCTAAAGTTAAAAAAAAAAAACACTACTGAAAGCTAACTAAGGCCCTGGAAGACTTCCACCTCGACACTTTGAAAAGAACGATCTTCCTTCAAAACCGTGTGTGTTCACACACCAACTACTTTGCTGCATGGTTTAAAAGAGCTCTTCTCTCAGCTATCAGCCTGTCGACTCAGTGAAGTTGATCTTCATGTCAACATTAAAAACCTTGTTTTATTCCCCTCTGTATTTCAAAGACCCTTATCTGTTATTGCTTTCAAAGTGACAATAGACCACTAGGTTCAAAGCCAACAGTGTGTAAATATAGAAATCTAAAACAAAGGAAGATATTTCCGTCAACTGTTTCATAATCTCCTTTGGAGCGAGAGAAATGTCAGATTCACGAGGCGAAAACTGCCTGTGACTTTAAGCAGAATAAGTGCACACGTTTGACTAAACATATCCTATAAAAACTAACATCTAGAAATATATTCAATGGTGAATCGCTGCCACCGTCCTTAATTATGAGGAGAGTATTGCACCGTACGTCTTAATGATGAATTAATGTACAAAGGAAGATAATGTTGGAAAAAATATATATTTAATATATTTTGTAACCATATTGCTTCCCAGCTGGCTAATAAAGTATTAAATCAATCAATCAAATCGGTTGGTTTACAAGTATTGCATCACAGAGGATAAAGACACAATAAAACTCAAGGGCTTATTTCCATTTTGACCCTAGGCTCTATAGTCTATACATTTATAGCATAACAAACATAGCAGTACAGGAACAAATATGCATACAAAACAGAGTCAGACTCTAAATCAAATGTGAGTGGACAAATGATTAAAAATTTCAGACAAATTTTTAAAATTTCAGACAAATGATTTCTAAATGATTCATTATATCATTATTTTGTGGTGGAGTTCATGTACTCACTCACCGACAGCTTGTAAGTTGAAGCAGTTCTCCATCAGATATTGGCCAGCCGTCTGGGTCCACAGTCCATCACACCCAGAGACCCACTATCTCCTCACAGCAGGACTCTGATCCCGTCTCCTGCTTGGGATGAGGAACAGCCTCGCTGTTATCTCCTTTATTATCTCGCCAGTGGTGAAAAGTATCCAAGTATACTGTACTTATAAGTAGCCTACAATTTGGAGGTGCATATTTGAGTATAGGCATATGGGGATAGTTTACTTCTATACCGCTACATGCCAGGCAAATATTGTAGCCTATACCTTTTACCAACTGCAATTATTTGACAGCTTTAGTTCAATTATGAATAGCCTAGAAATAGCCTAGAAAACCCTATTGTAGGCCTATATTTCAGGTATTGGAAAACAGCCACTCACACATGCTCACAACACATGTGGCCTGTAGGTTAAAAGAGTATGTTTACTTCAATTAATATAATTACTGTTACTGCAATTATATTGCATGGGTGCTCTTCCTTATTGCTAGTGTTTACCGTATACCTACTGTAAACCTGCTTATATAAAGCCCATAAACTATCTCATTTGTACACCCTATATTATTCCAGGATTAGGAAGTCCTGAAGTGTTACAACAGGGTGATTCCATGGGCCTTACCTAAAACATTCTGCCAATGAGATAAGAAGCATGGTCAAAACAAAGGCCTATAATAGCTGCTGTTGATTTTTGAGGTGCACTTTCTTTAAACGTTTAAAAAGGGGGTCATGATCTGTCTATCTGGCTCTATAGCTGGCTCACAGGTGGAATTGCACCTGCAGTCTACAAAACCACAGTTCACTGTTTAAGTTGTGTCATGCAGTTGTCTCATGCATCCCATGGATGCGTTCACTTAGCTACAATGATTCCACAATGACGCAATCTTTAAACTGTTTTTCTGAGGACACTCACTGACTCACACACCCTGCAACCTATCTAAAAGGGCCAAATTAAAAGATCACGTACATGACATATCGGAAAGGCGTATATAGTTACGAAATATACAGAAAGCACGCCGGTTCTATTGGATGATTCAGAGCATCCATTTCTCCACACATTGTTTGTCCCGCAGGACACCGACGCTGCACCCGACCGCTGGGCATCATCTGAGCCTCTAAAACTCGAAGTCTCGAACCACAATTTATCGCATTATATCAATGTTAATACATGAAGCTATTATGTATTGATGGTATGGTAACTTACCCGTCCGAAGACGCAGAGGACATGTTGACAATCACCGAGAAACGATCCCCAAAGCACCTTGAGCGGATGGTTTTTTACCCTCGAAATCTCTTATATATAAACTGTATCGGACGCAAACATCGATTAGATAGGCCCACTATATCACGATGTTTTTAACCAAAACATGGCAAACGGGAAACGTATTAATCTATTCGCCTGGGCCAAACATGAGAGTGGAGGAGCGCAATCTGCGAATGCGATGCAAGAGATGTGTATACTGAGTCTGACCCATTTCAGTCTTTGTCCTCTGGAAGGAAGGGGGAGGGATGCTCCTTCCACGTCCAACACAACACAACGTTCTGACTGTCAGCATCAGCATTCAACACAACACATGTCCAAAATGTTAAGCGTGTCATCATAACTGATGTAAATAAAATAAAAATATCCCTGCTACCCCCAAAACAATAATGGAGGATATTTTGCAGGAAATTACACGACTTGTGCACACATAGGCTTATCAATAATTGAAGAGGATGAACAGCACACTTGCTGCACAAGCACTCTACCAGTTGAAAATGAAGCCAGAATAGATTTAGGCAGCCATTTGTGCAGCCATGCATTCCTTAAGTTTAGCTTTAGGACCCAAACAATGACAAACTATAGCTAAATTCCAAAATGTAAAATAATACAGTTCAATCAATTTGTCTCAGAGGACAAAACTCCCAATATCTGATTCCCAAGATTAGATTTAAAAACCTTAGAGTGACATCACATCACAATAAGAACGACAATTTTAAAGGGGCAATTAATCATTGCCCCTTTCATTTCATTACATTAATTCATTTAGTATACACAAACAAATGAATTACAGTAGCCTACATTTAAGTACAACTCAATACAAAAACTGCTAACTGTGAGTGGACGACACCATAAAGCAATAGGGCCCACCATTTTCAATTCATCAAAACATTAGAGACGTTCAGACGTACGAATATACACAACTATAGTCAAAACAGGAAATCATCATAGAGTCAAAAAGGGAAAAGAAACATATACAGTGAGGGGGGTGGGTGGGGAATTTCAGATTTCACGGGGGCCACTTTCGAAAAAGTGATTTGTGACAGAAGGGTACCAGCAAGAGTGAAGATACAAAACAGACAGCTGTGAGAACAGCCAAGCTGGAGGTGGCAGAATTGAGAATTAATGCTACGATTGTCTATAGGAGTGACAAGGATTGACAGGATCAGGGGATAAAAACATAGAGATAAAAAGTATAAGTCAAGAGAGGCGAAGTTGAGATGTTTTGTGCAGAGAAGAGATGAGTTACCCCTCACCTGAGGAGAGGAAGCCGGCCTAATGAGGTCCTGGATGCAGCGAGGACATGCAGGTGGCTGGAGTGACCGAAGATGCACAGAACAGAAACAGATGGAAACATATGATTCGTTGTTAGATGAAGAATAAACACATGTATGTCCGAAACTATATCAATTAACTTGCGCCAATTTGTTTTGAGAATGGACAGTGTAGAATATTGCTGTGAATTAAATAGTTTGTTTATATACTGTTAATGAAGTGACTTGGGCTTTAAGGTTCTCAATCCAAACCAAATCTGAACAAATAGGCCTACCTAATGAAATACAGAATACAGATGCAGAATACAGATGCAGAACAGTTGTTCTTACATGTGACGTCACAGAATTAAACAGGTTCTTGCGACTACTTTTCTGGACATTAACAGGCTGGAGAGGAGCAGGCTTGTTCCTCCTATAGTCCACCACCATCTCCTTAGTCTTGGAGGTGTTTAGGAGGAAGCAGTTCCTGTCGCTCCATTCCCGAAGGTCTTCGTCAGGTCCCTGTATTCATCCTCCTGCCCATCCTTGACACACGCCACAATGGCTGTGTCGTCAGAGTATTTCTGAACTCAGAGTTGTACTTGAAGTCTGACGTGTACAACGTGAACAGAAAAAGAGCCAGGACAGTCCTTGTGTTCCTGGTATGCGAACTGCAGGGGGTCAAGCATGTCATTGACCTGCGGTCTCAGTTTTACAGAGAAGCAGCCTCTCCAGCCTAGGGTTATCATGATGTGAGATGTGATCACGTGAGGGCCACCGGTCTATAGTCTTTTGGCTCACCCGGCCGCCCTACCTTGGGTACCGGGACAAGATATGATGTTTTCCACAGAACCGGGACCCTCCCCATTTGAAGGCTCAGGTTGTAAATCTTCTGTATACGGGCTCCGCCAGTTGGGCTGCACACACCTTGAGCAATCTTGGGCACACACAGTCACACCATCTGCTGCCTTTCCAGGGCGCAGCTTCCCCAGCTCCTTCCGAACCTCGTCTACTGTAATCAACAGTGGGGGTGGTGGAGGTGTGAGCGGGGTTGCAGCTGCAGTGATGGAATTGCTGCCCTGTGGTGGAGATGGAGAGGTAGTAGAGGCCACTGCTGGGGTGATGGGGGATAGAAGGAATGCCTGTGTCTGTGGACCTTTCACACAGGATCACAAACCCTTCAACAATTTCAGTCAAATGTTTACAGTTTCACCATTACAGTACACCCAGTATTATTACAATGTTTCTTCATGCAATTTATGTCTTCTGCCAATATTTATATAATAATATAAAATAGCGGATTGAAACAACTCTGTAGATCTTAACAGAAAATATAAATAAAATAAGTCTGGAATATTAACCACTTCAAGCCTAGACACTTGACTGCCTGGGTCAATCCTTGGCCCACTCACTTTCTACTGCTACATTAAATATCTTTGCTTAAAATAGCTGATCTACAAGCTCAAAAGGTTCCAAGCTTGTAGATGTGCTCTTTCGCTTAATGTTCGCCTATTATGACAGGCCTAGTATAGAACAAGGACGGTTAAGACGCTAGCAGACTGAAGTGGTTACTGAAAAACAGTCACTAAGGTACAGTGAGACTGCACTTAATAATAGCTAACACTGACTTCACAACATTTTATATTGATGTTTTATATGCAGACATCTGATTGGCTATATTTAGCCGGTACTTGTCTTTAATTCTTCTCATTATTGAATTGATAGATTTGATAATAGTCTTGCGCTTCCAGAGAATCCAGACGATCAGAGATCGCAGAGATCTCTGATCATTCGGCAGTGCGAGATAATGGTTGTTCCATTGTGAACATGTGATCGTACACAATCTATTTTAACCCTGATGAAGCTCACGTGCTTATAATCACCAGTTCTTTGTTCCCAGTATACTGCAAGTGTGGCTGGAATCTAATCCTGCACCTGCCACCGCAACAATAGGCTCTATATGCAATAGTAGTCAGGGAATATTATCAGTATTAATGTCAAATCTGGGAATACATTTCTTACCAAGAATTTTCTTCACCAATGTGTTTGTAAAGGTGTCTACTAACATATCCCACATTGGTTTATATTCAACCACCCTAGGGTAATTTTTGACAGCTGCTGAAAGTTGTGGTACCATCAACAGCAAATATATGGCAACATTTTCTAAATTTCATTACGCTTTAAATAGCATGTGAAGTGTCAAACTAGGGGGTTTTCATCATTCTGAATCCATTCCAAGCATTAGTTTTGCACGAAAAACACTCCTTGGGCTAAAACGGCCATTGACACTTGGCCCAAATGTGCCCTAATGTGCCCAAATGTGCTGACCTCATCACATTTGTGATGACGGCTATGGCCATTTTTAGCCCAAGGAGTGTTTTTCATGTAAAACTAATGCTTGGAATGGATTCAGAATGATGAAAACCCCTTAGTTTGTCACATGCTGCTTAAAGCATAATGAAATTTAGAACATTTTGCCATATATTGGCTGTTGATGGTACCCCAACTTTCAGCAGCTGTCAAAAATTCCCCTAGGGTGGTTGAATATAAACCAATGTGGGATATGTTAGTAGACACCTTGTTAGTAGACACCAGTAAACTCTTGGTAAGAAATGTATTCCCAGATTGTATTAATATCCCCTGACTATAGGCTCAGCCTTGGAAAGAAATTCCTTACTTGCTTCACAGTTGTTACCAATGACACAAAATAATAAAGGCTCTGTTTCATTCTGATCAGAGTCAGGGTGCTGACATTGTGCATGATGGCTCACTGGAAACGTACTGTGCTACACTAGTGGGTCTCAAAGTGTGGTGCCGGTATGGTTTTTGAGGATGGCCCTTTAACTCTGAGTTTACAAATGGAACTAAATGGACCCATAACTATGATTGTTATCAATTTATGAATAGCTCATGATGATGGCCTGCTCACTGGAGTCCTGAGAATAACTTTATTGATGGCGTAAGGCTGCCATATAGTGGACTACAGTTGTACTGTATACTATACAGTACTATACAGTGTATAGCACACTCAGGAGTTGACAGTTGTAACTACCATGTAGGACTCAAATGGAACCAAATGAGCCGCGTCAATTTGGTTCCAGTTGTACACTCACAGAGTTGTAGGGGTCCTTGACGTTAAAAACTATGAGAATCACTGTGCTACACTAAATGGAACAAAACCTAGTTAGCAGGTAAGGAAGAGCTTTATTTACTGCAGTAAATAGAGCCTATTTCTATCACCATGCACCTTACCAGTAGGTGAAGTTGTGACAATGCACATCTCAGTTGATAATTCACTGCTAGCAGATGACGCTGGGTAGTTCTCCAAATATTTTCCCCCCTTCAAGCAGATAGCCTACCAGCAGCATAAATGGAAAAATATTAGGTTCTCGGCCCACTCCAATGTCCCCCTCATATCATTCATTCATATTCCAAACTATGTTGTGTTATTAATATTTATCACTGTGATTCCAGACTTTTCAGGACATCCTGTAGAACATATTCCCCGTTCAGTTCTCCATTAGATGGCAAAAAAACACCCGTCCCGTCCCGTGTGTGTGTGTGTGTGTGTGTGTGTGTGTGTGTGCGCCCCTCTACAGTTCAAATACTGGATATTGTCCTACGTGGCTGAGAACCAAAATTGGATCATTTTTATCACCCTACTCTCATTCCACATCTGCCATTTCCACATCCACCTGGGATCCAACCCCTTTCTTCTTTTTGGCTGGCACAGATGAAGAGGCCTCTTTCTTTGGTTGCATTACTGGCTCAGCTATGGAGGCAAGACAGAAAGCAGAAAAAAAAAACACACAATTAGAGTGTGCAGCCAGGCACCATGCAGGGGGGAAACTAACAAATTGGATTGTTAGTTTTCAGAAAATAAAAACATTGATTGATTGATTGAACTCAATACAAGAATGTTAACTGTGGACGACACCATAAAGCATTACACTTGTTTACAATAGGGTCCACCATGTTCAATTCATCATAACATTTAGAGACGTACAAATATACACGATACTATATATAGCCAAAAAATAGGAAATCATTTTGAAGAGAGAGAGAGAGAGAGAGGGTGTGCTGGAGGTTGGTAGACAAGACACAGCACTGGTGTGATGATCTTCTGAGCATGGGGTCTCGTGGAGTCGTGGCCAACCAGCTAAACTAACAAATTGGATTGGACACAATATATAGAAATACTCTGTTACAAGTAAATGTCTGCTATTCAGCTTTTACTTGAGTTAAAGTACTAAAGAATCGGCATCAAAATGTATTGATGCTAAAATGGTGCCTTGGACATGTATACACGGCATTTAGGTCCTTTTTAATGCTATAAAACGGGATAGCTGTAATCAAAATGTGAGTACTTTTCCCACCACTGGTTTGTAGGTGGATAAAAACGTGGTGGAGTTTGAGAGGCTGCAGGAGGAGATGAAGAGCCTGCTCACAGAGGTCGACAGACAGAAGTGCTCCCTTGAGAAGAAGGGGGACAAGTTGTCCAAACAGCAGCTCCTCAGGGAAAACTCAAAGGAGGCCCATAGGCTCCACGTTAAAGCTGTAATGAGGTACACCGTACAACTGTGTTTTCTTTTAGACTTCCAGTGGTGTTCAACGACCCCTTTTCATATCGAGTATCCAATTAGCCACCCCGGCAGATGGGGGCGGTATTGATTCACTAGTTCACAATAGAACGTCGCAGTCCCGCCCCTTTTCATGGCCCAGAAGAGAATTTCCCATTAATTTTTCCCCATTTAAAATACAATTAATAATAATACTTTCTGAAACGTCTATGAGGAAAAAAAAAGAATGGAAGATTCTCTTCCAGGCCATGAAAGGGTGGCGGGACTGCGACACTATATAGCCTTCATCTGGTGCCGCTCAGGGACTGGCGATGAACCAGATCGTGGCAGGCCGGACCAATCAGTGGCAGCCACAGGTGAGACCGGGTGTGACGGTCACGCCATCGAGAAGCGCCTGCGTAGGAATTGCATTTCCCAGCGCCTTAAAATTGGAAAATCGTCTTCTATTCTTGAACGCAAACGAAGACATGACCTACACATCCGACACGATAGTGAGGGGTTTATAAAAGGTATTGAACCTAAAGCTATCAGGTGTTCATTTCATTAATTGGATTTGCTTTGAGTTATATATTATAATTGGCAAAGTAATTCAATGTATTACAGTCTTTATAAACCTGTGTTCATCCCAAAAGGTCAACGCAATATAAAATGAAACGTCTTGTCCCCAACAGGAAGTGTGACTTGTTTGAGATACACTTGTTGCAGTCACAACTTTTGGTAAGCCTTAAGAATTTGATGTTTATGTGCTGTTTGTAATGTTTTCTGTATGGCACTGGCAACTAGCCAACTACGGATGGGAATTGGCATTCTTGCTAAATCCGGTGTATTTACACTACATTTTAAATGTAATGTCCCTTAATATGCGCTGCCCGTCCAAATAAACGTGTGTGTGTGTGTGTGTGTATATATAAATAAATGTCAACTAACCAAAGTGTTTTGTTGACTGCAGGATCAAACTGACTCACTCAACCGGTTCAAACGGAACCTGGATGGAAAGATGGAAAGAAAATAAATGTTAACCTTTTTTTCCCCCCCAACCTTTCTTTCCATGATTGTTTAGCTATAAGGGGTTCCCGTCCTAAACGGGTTAAACAAAGCTTTGTCATTTCACTGTTCAATTCTATTAAATGATGCTGTTCAAAGACACGCTCTGTGACTTCATTTCTGTCATACTGCAACTGTTTATGACCTATGATTCTTGAATTCTATGAAGACCCGACAATACAGCAAATGTAGCATTTTCCCCATACTTATGTTTAGTGTCCAGAGAGAATCGCACGCACACAGTTTGACCCCAAGTTCTGTTCAAGAGTAGGGGGTGAGAGAGAATTTCATTTCATAGGCTGCATCATTTATATTTCAAACAATCAAATATATAACCCAAAAGGTTTTCATAATGGTTTATTAAGCAATTCTAATATGTCACTATTGAATAATGCCTCTATGGATCCGTAATTGCACATACCCGCGAACTCCTTCAACAAGTATTCTCCTAGACTAAAGATGTGGAAACCTTTATAATGAAAGCACACATAGTAGTAACATCCTTACAACACTAAACATGTCTGGTCAACGACCAGAATGACAACATAATAAGCAGTATTATCAATGATGTGATAATACTGTTAACATGTTCCTGCATGGTATAAAGAAACGTTTTGTATTGCAAAAATCATATGCTGACCAGAGAATAACACATACGACCATGGCCATGGCCCACATGAGGCAACAATGAAGAAATTACATTTAAATGACAAAATCATGGCACTCAACTTTGGCACAAAATGCAATGAAACAAATGTCTGAAACATGACATAATTATACAACTTCATATTCAGCCATTATTCACCGACTGCATGAATGTGTGGTAATACTCCTACAGTGGTCTACACAGTAAATGTTCAGTGCGTCAGTTATTATATTATCGACAATGTGTATTATTCACACATACTGTACAAGTAGTGAGCTAGACATTAGCAAGGAAATATTTTCAAACTTTCACAATATATCATCATAAAACCTGAGAATCTAGAGGAACATATACAATATTCATTTTGAAAGAACTGACCATTCAGAAAAACAGCTTATATAATGAACAAACGTGGAATAAAATCCAACGTTGGCGTGAGGAAAAAACACACAGCTTTAAGTGTGCCAGAAACATTGCTTGTCATCATGAAGGAGAACCAATCCAAATATTTTAAAAAAATGCAGCAGAATCACTCAAAGATTGTCTTTATAAAGATCTGTCTCGGTCTGTTCGAAGATGATTGGCTACACCGAAACTCAACCTTGTTTGCTCAACCAAGCTTCGGGTTCAAAACAGTTGTTCACCAACAACATCAAAACCAAACCAAACGATATGGGGGACAAACATGCTCTGTGCTTTTCTGTGTGCTTTTGAACATTCCAAGATATTTAGAAGTGGTAGTGATGCGTGGGTCTGTTTTTGTTTGTTTTGGAGAGACGTACCAGACCCAACGAACCCGGAAAAAGATCCCGGACCATACATCTTCGCGGGCAGGGCTGACCCGCCCACCTGAACCCGCAATAATTGCATCTGAAGCTGATCAAAACTGCGTGTTGCATGTAGACCCGTGCATCACTAACTTCTAATATATGCTTTGTCGCACAACCACGAAGCTCGATGTAAACGACTAATCTCTGAATGATAAATGTGTCGATATAAACATGCAACAGAGTATACAGTACAACAAATTAAGCTTAAAAGATCAACTTCGAGAACTCTGCGTAGGTAGTTTAGGGTTAGGAAATTACTTGAGGTGCCGAGAGACATCCGAGGAGAAAAATAGCACTGTTTTTTCTTTGTGTGTGTGACGACTCTGTTCTTCACCAGCAAGAGCGGCAGAATGCTCGCCAAGGCCACGTGGAAGCTCAGTGGTTTTATTGTGCTGTTGTCAGGGCGGAAGGGAAGCGCAAAACTGAAAAAGAAAAAAAAACATGTGGGGGCCGGGACCAGGTTGAGAGCAGTTAAATGCATCTTCATTCTCAGCATTCATTTGAACCAGTGGTTGTCAAAATGTGCTCTGGTGGACCCCCAGGGGGTCCCCAGCAAAATTATAGGGACGAAATGGACCCATGTCTAACTCTGGCAGTGTGGAAATGGAACCAAACGGACCATTAGGTTCCGTTTATACACCGTCAGAGTTATGGGGGGGTCCATGGCCTAACACACTGATTTTAACAATCATGGGCTACTCCAGGTTAGAATTGCAATCAAACAAAGTTTGTCTCGATGGCGTCACAGATAAGCGTCTCTGGTAGTCTCTGGGCTCTGGGTTTTCACTTTGAAAGAGTCTGTCGAGTTTGAAGATATTAAATGACATCCCCATGCCTGTGGGAGGCCCGAGAACAGATGGGTGATCCCCAGTTCCTCTCAGGAATAGCTTGTTCAGAGATGTGTGCCGCGAGAAGGTCTCTGTCTCTCTCTCTCTGGCAGGTGTCACTGAGTCAAAGCAAGTGCCATCAATGCTCCAATCCCGGATCCCTACAGCCCCCATTTCAAGCAAGCTTCTCCTGGTCTTCCCAATAACCATCACAATGTCCTCGCATACATATCACAAGCAACTCATAACTTATAGCTAGATATTAGGTTTTTGGTGCTACAAGCATCACTACCACATTCTCCCCCTCCCCCCACCCCATTATCAAAGTTACCCTGGTTTTATTACACGAAACAAATCGAATGCTAAAATTAATAATAATTGACAATGTCTATCTTTATAAAACGGACATAAAACCACATACCAAGACATACATAATTCATCAGTAGGGTGGCTGTGGACAGTTAAAAAACCTGCCTATCAATGTCACATCATCGGTGGGGTTTCTGTGCTGATGGAAACTACAGCCTCTCCCCTCCTGGGATAGTAGGTTGCTAGAATAGAAGGCATTGTTATTGCATCAATATAAAAAATAAATGAATAATAATGCGTTTGGAATTACCGGCACCACTGATGTCACCGGGCAGGTTTCTGAACCGTTTACATCCCTCCTGAGACACAGAGTGAGCAGACAGAAATTAGCCTTAGTGAAGACTAGTAATAATATGAAGAGTTGGGTTGAAAATAAAAGTGGTCCTATTTTAATTATGAAAGGGTCCAAAACACAGCTTGTCTGTTGTGGTGCATTTGTTTTGCAACAAGGTGTGTGTGTGTGTGTGTGTGTGTGTGTGTGTTTGCTTCTGCCCATCAGGTACATGTATGCTCACAGTAGTCATAGGCACGTTTGTGTCGTGTGTGTGTACTGTGTGTGTGTGTGTGTGTGTGTGTGTGTGTGTGTGTGTGTGTGTGCGCTTGCGTGCGTGCAGCATCCAAGTTTGTGCGTGTTGTTTGAGACAATGGATGAAATCAAATATGATACTATTTGTGACCGAATACCTCAATATCAATATTATGACGATAATATCAAAATTGTGATGATAAAATCGATATTGTGACAATTCATTTGATCCGATAAAAAAAAAAGAAAAAAAAATCTATTTTCACAATTTCTTAAAACATTCGACTTAGTATAAAACTAGGGCTGAAGTGAACACTTGTATGCAATATGTCACTATATCTATATGATAATTTATGCAATATGTCACTATATGATCATTTCCAAAAATCCAGGGCGACATCCCCGGCAAAAAAAAAGAGGAAAAACTCTGCTGTTTGTTCCGGTAGCGCAGCTCAGAATCTGTTCTTGAGAGATTACTGTGGCCTTCACGATACCGATAGAACATCGATATGTTGCCCGGGTCTACATCCAACCATCCCTCAAATCTGCAGCAGCCCCCCATCATCGCCCCTTGCTCCATCTTCCTCACTTCCTCTAACCCAGTAATTCTCTCTCTCCCATCGCTGGTACTACCCCCCTCCCCCCTCCCACCATCAGTGGTCCTGCAGCAGCCCGTCCCACTGGATGGGCTGGGAGAACACCTCCCTCTCCAGCCACATCTCGTAGCTGTAGTGGAAGTCGTCGGGCAGCTCCACGCGCTGGCCCAGCACACTCTGCAGGCAGTTGTCCACGGGAGCAAACTCGCCGCTCATGCGGTTCTGGTCGTAGCGGCGGCCGTTGAACTTCTCGATGCTCTCGCGCAGCGCGCACTCCTCCGCCTGGAAGTCCCACGGCCGCGCGTCAATGTCTGCGTGGGGAAGGTATAGCGGAAGACAGAGAGGGAGATGTAAGACCGGGACTCCACTGAGTGCACCGCGTTGCGTCTGGACGGCGTCAAACAATTAACGGGGGCGAATGGGCGACACCGTCCAGACGCCGTCCAAATGAAACCGTAGGCAGTGGAGCACCCATTGATGATGACGCGATGCTGATGGACGCCCGATGGCTGCAGTGGAGCTTTGGCCTAACATTGACTGTGTTCTGCAGGCAGTAATAAGCATACTTATGTGATTATTATTTACTTAAAAATAAGTAAGTGATTGTTATTATTTAGAGTGCACTAGAGACTAGAGAGAACAATGTGTGCATCATAGAAGCTAGGACACGGTAACCAATGAATCTAGCATCTGTTATAGTAACATGCTACTGTATCTACCCAAAATGGCATTCTGTACATTTGAAACTACAGTATAGTATAACACCAGGTAACCAATTAAGCTAGCATCTGACTAAACAACATGGCATCTAAATAACATTCTAGAAACTATAGAGGGTATCCTGTGACATGACCATCATCATACCCGGAGGTTATGCAGGAAAGCCTATTGACTGAGTGGCTTTCTGGCCTTGACAGCCTACTGACTGAGTGGCTTTCTGGCCCTGACAGCCTACTGACTGAGTGGCTTTCTGGCCCTGACAGCCTACTGACTGAGTGGCTTTCTGGCCTTGACAGCCTACTGATTACTTTGCCACTCGCTTCGCCATGCACTCACGTTGCGCATGCGCACACCCTCTATTGGATGGTAAACAATTAACCTAGAATTTATCTGAATTAGATAGCGTGCCATCTAAACCAGTGGTTCCCAAAGTTCCAGTACACTCTCAGGCAGAGTTAAATTAACATTGATTTTAAATATATAAATTGGGAGTTCGTCATTAAATCATTAATGTCATTAAATGGGGGTCCGTAGCCTAATGCAGGTCAAACTGGGAGTCCTTGAAATTAAACGGGTTGAGAATCAGTGCTAGAACCGTAAAAATCTTCTCTTATGGGCGTTCCTGGCATATCTTTTCATATGGTGGTTCGCGGGATAATTAGTGTCAATTTGGGGGTCCTTGACAAGAATAAGTTTGGAAACCACTGATCTAAATCACATTCTTAGCATTCGTGGTGGAGAAATAAGATATGTCTGCATGGCAGCCATATATTTTTCAGTTGCTAGCATCAATCGATGGAGAGAGGTTGCTATAAGAAGAAGGGCTACAGAGAGTCAGGTGCTCTCTCTCTCTTTCTGCCACCTGCAGTGACAGATACACAGATCCAGAGTGTCCCTTTTCCCTGTTACCATGGAAACATCTCTCTCACACACACACACACACACACACACACACACACACACACACACACACACACACACACACACACACACACACACACACACACACGTCTATGTCTATGTCTATGAACTATGTCAAAAATGTAACTTAGAGTTGTTGTGTGGAAATAATAAAAATGTCCCCCCCTTCTATTTAGCCTAGAACTGGAGGTCTAGAACTTTTATGGTTTTACGGTTATGTGATCAGTGACATCGGTGTACTGCAGAGTACACCGACATGTTGTCACTGATCACATGATCCAAAGCATATAGACCTCCAGTCCAGACACAAACATTAAATGCCATTGACAATGAACGGACAATTTTGAGTGTTTGTGTAAACACAAAGATTGCGTAACACAAACATTGATGATTGATGACAAAGGTGAGGACGTAAATTGTGACACAGGTGTGATTTCTTTAAATATATATTTTAACTTATAACACTCCATGTTTTAATGGGATAAATCAGGCTGCGTTCCTCACCGTTGCCGTAGGCCCAGTCGTCGTTGAGGCGGTGTCGGACCTTCTGGTAGATGGCCGACATGGTCTTCATGTTGCTCTTGCGCCACTGGCGGCCCAGGTACTTGGTCTGGATCTTCAGCAGCTTGAGCACGTACAGCTGCATCATGGCCTGCTTCACCTTCAGCGCCCTCTTCAGGATGGGAGCCGACTTGAACACCACCAGCATCTGACGGGACACAACAGCTCATTGGAGTGGGATCTATGCACACAGAATAACTCGTCCTACTTCCGGGCAAGGTATATGAAAAATAAGGTAAAGACACCAATGTCAATGTCATCATGCAATTACAGACGGCAGAATCGTCACACCATGGGAGCCAAACTACAACCGGAAGTTCGGTGGAATGCATTGGAGTCAACGAGAGCCCTGTGACCAGCTCATGAACAAACATTATTTCTGAATGACTGAGACCATTGTAAAGTAATCACTTCTGGAAAATAACAGAAGACCTAGAACACATTATTGTCTGCTGTGTTGCTTTTTGATGTGTACAGTACACTGTGTAATTTTATAGAGGTATCTAAAGAGCACAAAGTAGTACGCTTTTGAACTTGCCAGGTATCGCAAGACTGTCCACAGTTTCCTGTCTGGCAGCCAAATCTTGCGAGACCCCGAGACAGAAACTATACCTGCTGTTTAGATCCTCAAATAAAGTTATGTACTGTGCACATCGAAAAGCAAGTGATTAGAAAACAACCTGTGATATGTCTTCTTTTACATTACTGAACCGATTATATGACAAACGGTCACAATTGTTCCGAAATAATGTTTGTTTGTGTGTGTGTACCATGGTCCTGGAGTGCTTCCATTTGGTCAGCTTGTTGAGAATCCTCAGCAGATTGATACAGGAGAACAGATTCCTCCAACAAAACTGATTACAGTCACCTGCTTCCTGGAAATGTGCACACGCACACACACACACACACACACACACACACACACACACACACACAAACACACACACGAAAACACGAGACGTCCATTGAGATATGCATAACATGGCATATTAGTTATTACGCATGTCTGGGACATACAAAAGCAGGCAGGGCCGATTTTATGGCCAGGGAGTCATTTTGACTGAAAACGAATGATTGGAACGGATTCAGCAGTATTTACACACCTCACAAGCTCATATTGGCCAATATTAAAATGTCCTGCTTTTAGCCTAGGCCCTCCGGGTACCCCAACTTTGATTGGCTCCCACAAAGTTTCCCAAGGGAGTTGGCTTGGAACAAATGTTTCTGTGATAGTAGACACCTTTATGAACACATCTGTGAAGAAAACTAGTGGTAAGCATTTTTATGCAGATTCACCACAACTTTTGCTAATTTTCCCTAACGAACAGCTGTGGACTCACCAGGCTCTCTGCAGTCAGTTCAGGCATCTCATGGACCACACAGTGAGGGAAGTCCAACACACAAATACTGCAAAGACCACACACAGGGGGACCGTTTACATCACATACAGACATAACAAGGCCTGGAATTTCATAATTTTATGGGCATTTTTAGTGATTATTTATATTTATATTTATACAATTATTTTGAGGGCATAAAGGCCATTATGTCAGCTAGGGCAGCAAGGCCATCAAAGGAAACAAATTATTTTAGGTACTTTATATTTTTGTGCATACTTTTAAGTATAACTATAAATTAGATAAATGAAGAAAGAAATACAGTTAATTTCACACATATATTTACTATTAATTTACAAAAAAAAGTTCATACAGACTCAACTTAAACCCATTCTGGACGGGAACCCGTTTTGGTGTTTTAACTAAGCATTCTTTTTTTTTATCGTGAAAATGCGGCACAAATCTTTGAATTTATATTATTTCAGAAGACATTTTATTTATTTCGACGTCAGGCCTAAATGGGTTAAGCTAATCAGTCACTGAACGGACCCATTTGACGATGGGGATGTAAGGGGTGATTTAAGTATTCACAATCTCAACAAGACAACTGGTGCCTAAACATGGTAATGACAGGAAAGCAACAAAGGAGAAAGATCTGCTGGGGGAACTGGGGCAGTCAAGGCATCAAGGCCACTGTGGCCTTACTGTATGTTAGGGTACAGTATATCATTTCATAACTGCATATGGCCAAACTGAGGGGCCCTGCTGTGGACATGCCACAATTATATGCAGCGTATATACTGCAGTGACTCTAAAATGTACTGACTTTTTACACATGATCTTGTAGTCCAAAATTATTTCATACAAATCTTTTGTGTCTTTAATATAGGCCTACCACGAGTACCGTGTCAAGAGAACGTTTGTGACTGGCCGAGCACACAATGCATACAGAGAACATACTGTACACTTGAATGCAGAGAAGACACGCGCTGAAATGAACGTTTCCAAGCCCAACATTAGAACCTATAAAATAAAACGGATATAGTACATATAAACCAGATCAGTGTGGCGTGAGATTGGTAGGTCCGGGTTAAATTCCTCAAACCAAAGAGTATAACAATAGGACCAATTAATGCCTCCCTGCTTGCCACTCAGCGTCCAGGTGGTGTAGGTATACATCACGTTGTTTAGTAGGTCTGCTAGTAAGATTAGGCCATTTCCGTGGAACGTTCGCCACAACAACAGGGAACCTAGGGTTCAAATTGTTAATCTGTGGTTCACAGCAGAGCACGGAGAGGCTTCTTTACCTGTTTTTGGCACTGATGTAGGACATGATGTTCTGGTTGAAGAACTTGAGGATGAGCGGGATGCAGTTGGCAAACACCAGGTGCTGGGAGACGATCTCAAACTGCAGAGGCAGAGGAACAGAGGAAAGCGGTCTCTGCTTGTTTAAAGTCACATTGCATCGGTGTACAGTACCGTCTCTCTTCTCCCACTGTGGATTGATCTTTGAGACATACCTTCCCGATACCCATACAGTAACTTGCGTATTGTTATCTCCCGATCCAATATCGGTGTGTAATAACAACTAAAATCTAGAACAGTGGTGACCGGGTATCCTCTGGGTTCCTTGAGGGGGTTCCAAATGGACCCTTACAGGTCAGTAAGAGAGTGTACTAATGGAACCAAATGGACCCATAATGGTCCATTTGGTTCCTCAGAGTTATGGGCGTTCGGGAAATTACAAAGTTTGAGAACCATTAATAGTTGTTAAAGGTAGTGTAAGTGATATTAGCCAGAAAATAGCAGTCAGATGAATAAGGTTAGCAAGAGTTACCAGCCAGCATGTTAGTGCTGTGGGAACCAACACACGGGCACCGGTCACGAGGACGTCCCACATTAACATTTCTAGATGTACTCAAGAAAGACGCAGGAGTGCAAAGCACCAACGAGCTGGCCAGATGTATGGAGAACCGGGATGACTGGAAGCAACGATGGAGGGCTCGTCTGAGGACGACCTAGAGAGAGAATTACGGTATCGGAACAACTCTAATTGATCTGTAGTTAATCTAGGGCTGTCCCCTCAAAAATGATATCGTTAATTAGTGTACTGGGTCTTAGTCGACAATGACTTAATTAGATAATTAGTTGTTCTGCTTCCTTCCCGAGAGATTTACAGTATGTCGTTTGTGCAGTGATGGGTTTAAGAGATTTGTAAAAGCTGACTTCTAGTACACATTCGAGTTAGACAGGCTTGATTTATAACAATTGTACGGGGGCCGGCTAACAATATAAAGAGACATATTTATAGGAGAGGTAGACCCACCAAAAGATAAATGACCTCAGCCATCTTCACAAATATAAATAATTGATTCTTGCTGTCATCTAATATCATGTCTCATACAAAATGTAAAAGGTCTGGTACAGTAGGTCTGGTACAGCAGTGGCACTGTAGTGGTGCTATACATCAATAGTAACAAAATCACAAATCATAGCGACAGCCATACCTACAAGAAAATTGACTACATGAATCTAAGGATATTAATCAAATGTGTATAAGTTATCTTGCTGCACTGGCTCCTTTGCCTGCCCTTCTCTTTGCATGAACCAATGCGTTTATCCATTTGTGTCCCACTCCTCCTCTGCCAGCAGAGGGCGCTCCATTGCTACCGCACTCACAGCTTATACAGTTCTACCTGGCACCAAAGGCTATGTAAGGTTCTAGTTCTATTCTATGCCATGACATGAGCCTTAGCACATTGGATGCAAATGGAATGCATTGAAGTTGGTGGCAACTTGGCAAGTTGGTGGTTCAGGCCTATGAATGAACAAAACTATTTTATAACTACCATATTAGATCAATTGCCTTTGTCAGGTAATAATACAAATAAATAAAAGAAGACCTGCTTTCCGATCTTGCTTTTTCGATGTGCATATCGCTGCTGCCGGGCAGAAATCTTGTATGTCCATATTTCAAGTTTTGTGTGAATTAATGCTCTGCATGGAAGAGTGTCACACAAAAGGAGCGGAACATATCAGATCTACAAGCTCACAACGCAAGCTGTTATGGGCTGTCACTACGAGAAATGGGTGCCAGGCTGTCACAAATTGACAGTCTCACGAAGAGTCCATATTTACAGCACAGTCAGAAACTTGCCCTGTGCTCTTTAGAAGCCGTTTTCTGTACATATACAGTATGCCTATTGACACTAGTGTTGATGAATTATTGTATGTTGTATGTCTTTAAATGTCATGATGAATTCAATACATAGGACCACAATGGAAACAAGCCCCTGGGGCTCTTTGTGTCATCTTTTTAGCATCGTTGTTGCATGCTCTTACCACTGTACTGTTTGCAAACTGTTAATGAAGTATTCAATCAATCAAAACCGGGGGCAAAAATACCAACGAGAGCAGAATTGTAAGTTGTTGTAACAGCATGTCAACTCCTTGAAATGAGAACCAAAGCATCTTTAAAAAGGGAGAATTTGGGGGATTTTTAAATGGATTCTCTTCTCTCTCTCTCTCGCTCTCTCTCTCTTTGAGCCAGGGGTTTGTGACTGAGCGCAGGCTATCAGTGTGAAGCAGGACGATAGCAGGTTTAAGAGAGAGCGGGTCGTGTCTGTCGCAGCGGGGACAGGAGGGGAGAGGAGGGGGGATGGAGGTGTGCTTTAATACAGGAGGTAAGTGACTGTGTGGGGGTGGATGGCTGAGGTGAACCCAATGGGGGGCAGGGAGACATGGAAGAGCAGCATAAAGGAGAGGGGGGGGGGGGGTAGGGGTGAGATAGACATAGGGAGAAGACAGAAATATTGTAGATGTCGGGGCAGGAACCTCGGCTCGCACATCCCGATTTCAACTTTCTATGTTTTTTTCATAATGGTGAATGACTCATAAAAGAGTGTCGCACAAAAGCAGCTAATAGCTAAAAAGTGTGACTGTGTGTACCTGGTAGATGTGGTTGAGTTTGAGGTGTTTGAGCAGCAGTAGCAGCAGAGCAGAGATGGCCTTCACAATGATCTCCTTGTGTCTGTTCACGTCGATGCCCAGCTTCATGCTCTGCAGCACCGTGATGCTGACACACACACACACACACACACACACACACACACACACACACACACACTTTCAACATCATCTCCAATTCTCCACGGGTCCTCACTAATGCGCACTCCAGGGACGGTTGCATTTCTGTCTACATGCTCCGTCTCTCAGAGGGGAACTGTGGTTTGCCTACCGTTCAAAACATCGGTGGCAATTTAAAATGTCTATTTCTGTGAGCTAACCTTCCAGGAAGACGCAACAATGTCGTTGGTAGGCAACGTTTCTAACTGTGCACCTCTGAGACAGCTTTATGTATTGTTTTATAGTACAGGTTATCAAGTAGCCTACAGCAGCGAAGCTTAATGTCTCCTAAACATGAATTTAAAACAAATTAATCTACAATTCATTGTACAACAGTGATATATACTTCATTGTACAATGTACAACATAGTCATAGTGAGCTTGTAGATGTTCCATTTTAACTAGTTACTTGCACAAGCAGAGCGTGCAAGTACTGCGATCGGCGTGGTATCGTCTTGTGTACTCACGGCATTTCCTCAGGCAGGACGTCAGCTAGGATGTTGATGGAGTCCGTCTTGGCTTTGGAGGTGGGAGCGGCGGCCAGTAGCAGCTTCAGCAGGGCAATCTGACGCCAGAGAACATTGGACATCAGTGTTAGCAGGCCTGTCACAACATAACCTCCTCATCGCAACTTATTTGAGATAATCACAATTTATTCAGCATACTTAACTACATACTCGGTTATAACAGGGCAAACATCTGTGTCATTTTAGCTATATTATGCATTAGCATTAGCAACATAGGTTGTTCAGAAAACCATTTATAATTTAGGCATTTAGCAGACGCTCTAAATCCAGAGCAAAGAACAACACAGGGTAATGCATCAATACATAAAAATAGTCATCAAGAATTATACATAAGCTAAGAACCTAAGATCCATCTAACAGCAGAATATCTGTACAACGAAACTCCGAGTATACACTATTGAGTGCCATGTCTACATATATGGAGTTCCCTGTCAGCCAATGCCCAAATATGAACATACGGCCACTCTGCCAGTATGATGTCATATTGATGACATCAGCCTACCCCCATACATACATATATGGGGAGTTATCAATATTCCATCACCTGGGATCCAGGAAGAAGAAATGTCTAGGATGCTTGGAGTGAAGGGTGTTCCGGAGGTACTCACCACATACTGGGAGAGGTTGGGGAGCATGCCCAGATACAGCATCTCTGTTGGTGTGTCCTCCACCTCCTCCTGCCCCTGTGACACACACACACACACACACACACACACACACACACACACACACACACACACACACACACACACACACACACACACACACACACACACACACACACACACACACACACACACACACACACACACACACACACACACACACACACACACACACACACACACACACACACACACACACACACACACACACACACACACACACACACACACACACACACACACACACACACACACACACACACTTCAAACTTTGTATGGACACGGTCAACACCCAGCCATTTTTCAAGGTTTGCATATAGACTGTACATACATAATACAATGTGATTAAGAACTGACCAAAGTCATTGGACACTGCTGCAGCTCCTGTTCTCTCTTGATCTGTACCTCTGCGATGGACACGTACTTGTGCTGGAGGGGGTCAAACACACATCACATCAGGTTAAAAAAAAAACTGAAGACAGCTGTGGTCAAATTGTGGAAAATCACCCTGACTGCGTTCGATTTCTGCTTGCAAAGAGACGAGAGCGGAGATGACCCCGTTTCTCTGTGCAGAGCCTCAAAAGGTGCAAATGTTGTTCAAATAAGTGTTAAATAGCCCTATATTGTGATGGTAATCAATGCTATAGTATACCAATATATAGTCTGTACAGTAACAGGGCTCTCTCTCTACATTTTCAGGTCAGGATACCAATTTGATCCAATCAGGAGAGAGAACTCATACAGGCTGCAGGATAAACAAGTGGAACTGGAAGTGATGACACACAAATCAGTGAACACACAGCGACACCATTTTAACTGGAAAACTATAAACTGAAGCTGATAAATGGGTACTATTCTTTTTTATTTTCTGTTTATTAAAGAGCTGGAGAGATGGGCAGACCCCTGTTAGTAACTATATCAATTATTATTGGATATTATCTGAATAATACAACTTTAAACTTAGCTCTAAACTCTTTTGTTTTCACGAGAAAATATCACTTGCACTACCTTTAAGACCATGAACTCTAATGTCCCGATTCTGGGTAGTAGGTGAAAATCAGGCAGAAATTGTTACAGAATTTATACGCTCATGACGCACTTGTAGATGAGCAATTTTGCCAGCTGTCGTACAGTCTCTGTCGGGTGGAATCCTCATAATAGGACGACATAATATGACCAAAACCATAAAAGCGGCAGATCGACAATCTCAAAACGTGTCACTTCGCGCCACATTTCAAGCTCAAAACTGTTACGTTTCAGAATTCCAATTCCAAAATAGCAAAAGCAGCTACTTATGATGCTTTTGTGGTGTGACGCTGTAGTATGATCAAGTAGAGCATTAACCCATTCTGACCTGAGATCAGATTCATACGAGGTTTCCACTAGGACACACACTGGTCTGATGAACCCATTCTGACCTGAGATCAGATTCTAAAAATGTCAGTCGTTCTTCGAATTTTTCAAAAATAGCAGACCTACAAGCTCGTATCGCGCCACTCGGTGGCGCGATATGAGCTTGTAGATCTGCTATTTTTCAATAGCTAAAGCATAACATGATGCCAACACCAAAATGGGTGCCCGGTCAGAATGGGTTAACTAGCGGCCATCAATTAGTATGGCGTATATGGCCTTTTCTGCTTTCATTGAAAGTGTACAGTAAGCTGTACACTTGGGGAGGTGGGAGATTAATCGGCAAACACATCTGTATTGGCCGATTCTAGTTTTCTTTTTTTAGATTAATCGGCATCGGTTTCTTTACAGATCGGTGTCTTTACAGATAAACAAGCCCAAAGTAACAGCTTGAACAGATCTACAAGCTCGCAATATTAAATATAAAAGGCATTTAAGTTAAATCTGACTAGCCTAAGCCTGCAGTGCAGACACCCTGTTACATGTCTTTTTCAGAATGGACACAATTATATTTTTTCGATACAGAATGAGATCAAATCGGTAATATATCGGATATCGATATCGGCCAAAATGTCTCATCGGCATGTGTTTAAGACCTTCAGAGTTTGTTCACAGCAGGCAGAAAGCCATCTCCGACACTGCCAGCCGGGCCATGGCAGCTCGCCGACCAGGCACGTCCCACGGGGAGGAGCGTTAATGGGACGCGCCGAGTGACAGTAACAGGAGCATTCCTCCGCGTTAACGGTACGCGCACGTCGGTTACATTGCAAGCAAAAGCTATGGATTGCTAAAGAGTCGCGGCGGCGCTACGCCGGCCGAACACTTGGCAGTGATGGAGCAATCGATTTGAGGACGTGCTCAGCCACACAATGAGCCGGAGCTCAGCTCATCTAGAGGCTAAGGAGGAGTAATGGAGGGAATTACAAATGTGCGGGTGTAAATAGACAGGGAGAGAGAGTGAAGGGAACGGCAACATCCTATTCTAACAGCGTCTCGCATCCTGCGGGTGAGGTGGTATAGTCCCACATTTTAAACAATTTGCACAAAATCACTACTGGCTTTTCGTCCACTGCATGCCTGTATGATCTCCACGTGATATCAGTCGAAATTGTCATCTATTCTCTAACTTGTAACAATAACATTAATACAAAAAAAACACTTTCAACCTGGCATCCCTATTGTGGAAAATATAGGAGTTTAAAAAAAATATCTTTCAAAAAGGGTTTCCAAAATAGCAGAAACTAGCATATCTACAAGCTCACACGAGAAGTAAAAAGGGCTAAAAAAAAAAACTGTGTGTGTGTGTGTGTGTGTGTGTGTGTGTGCGTGCATACGTGCATGTGTGTTAGAAAATTTGGGAACCACTGCCTCAGAGTATGAACCGAATGGGACAGTCAAGCCTATAATTTACGTGCACCAAAAATAGCCGACCTGCAAGGCTTGTTGGTCGGCTATTTTTGGCACGGAAAAGTATGAATGGGGCGTCGACGTGACCGCCAGTGTGACTGTGTTCTTGTTACAGCGGTGCGCTCACTGCTATAACGACAGTGGTAGTGTGACTGTGTTGTTGTTACAGCGGTGCGCTCACTGCTATAACGACAGTGGTAGTGTGACTGTGTTGTTGTTACAGCGGTGCGCTCACTGCTATAACGACAGTGGTAGTGTGACTGTGTTGGTGTTACAGCGCTGCGCTCACTGCTATAACGACAGTGGTAGGGGGTTCTCTTCTCACCAGTGTGACTGTTGTTGTTACAGCGGTGCGCTCACTGCTATAACGAAAGTGGTAGGGGGTTATCTTCTCACCAGTGTGACTGTGTTGTTGTTGTTACAGCGATGCGCTCACTGCTATAACGACAGTGGTAGTGTGACTGTGTTGTTGTTACAGCGGTGCGCTCACTGCTATAACGACAGTGGTAGACTGTGTTGTTGTTACAGCGGTGCGCTCACTGCTATAACGACAGTGGTAGACTGTGTTGTTGTTACAGCGGTGCGCTCACTGCTATAACGACAGTGGTAGACTGTGTTGTTGTTACAGCGGTGCGCTCACTGCTATAACGACAGTGGTAGACTGTGTTGTTGTTACAGCGGTGCGCTCACTGCTATAACGACAGTGGTAGACTGTGTTGTTGTTACAGCGGTGCGCTCACTGCTATAACGACAGTGGTAGGGGGTTCTCTCTGTGTTGTTGTTACAGCGGTGCGCTCACTGCTATAACGACAGTGGTAGGGGGTTCTCTTCTCACCTGTTTGAGGGTCTTGACGCTCTCGTGGATGGGCCGGGGCAAGCCTACCAGTGTCTCCGTGTCACTGTGGAAATAAGCATGGACGTGTCACTGTGGAAATAAGCATGGACGTTTGTGGAAAACACATCAAACTGACTCACAGCTGGCCTACTGCAGTGGTGAAACAATTTTGAGGTTTGTACTTTACTTAGTATTTCCAATTTCCAGTACTTTTAATCCACTACATCTCGGATCCAAATATTGTACTTTGACGCCACTACATTTATTTGAAATCTACTTTTTCATTTTGTATTATCATTACAGAACATACAGTAACCACTTCAGCCCCATATACATTTCGGGCATTTGAAAATAGCGGATCTACAAGCTCACAATGTGTCGTGATGGGACCTATTTCTTTTCTTCATTATTAACAGTACCATATATAGGAACATTTGCTTTAAATGGGTTTTTTAAATCCTTTCTCTCCCATGTCCGTATATATATATATACTGCGCACACACACACACACACACACACACACACACACACACAACCCCCCCCCTATCTATCTATCTATCTATCTATCTATCTATCTATCTATCTATATCTATCTCTTAAAGTGAATGCTGATGGTGGCACCCCGTATCATATGATGACAAAGTATAAAATATTGCTATAGTGGTTAATGTGGTGATAACATGTTTGGCTCAAACACCCACTTTCCCAACGTGAAGCCGATGAACTTGTTTCTGCTGGTCTCCAGGAAGTGCTCGATGTCTTTCTCCCTGCAGACAGACACAGACAGACAGACAAGACAGTCAGAGAGTTGTAGGGCATGAAAGCTCGCCTGCTATAAATAACCTTCATTTGTACGACGCCGTGACAAATAATGTGCTTGTCAGAAAACAAAACTACTAACTAACAAAAAAAATATTAAGTAATAATAAATCTCTACACATGGGTATTTGGTGGGGCCACCATTGTCTTGGGAGGTGCAAACGACACAGGTAATCATTCAGCATTGAGTTTGTGAGATGGATCCTATATACACAGTACAGTGACAGATGTTTATGTCCTGCAAACGTGAAAAATTAAGACGGGACTTTTTCAAACGACAAACTCCTGAGTTACAAAAGCAGGACCCAAATCCTGACCCTTCATAATATCAATTTTGGGTGTCCTTGACTTGAAAACGTTTGTGAACCACTGCTGCACTAGGTTTTGTTGTCACTGTAGCTAAAAGTGATGTCTGGTATGTTGTACCGTCTGCTATTACAGCAGATGGCACTCTATGACATTCAACCAGTCGTCAGGGGACTAAATGATGGAGAGCTGATATAACCAAATAGACCCGGGTCCATATGGTTTCATTTTACGCCCTCAAGAGTTCAATTATCGTTAAACATCTGCATTACTAAAATTTCCAAGTAGTTTACACAATTAGAGAATAATTGTTATTTTGAGCAACGTTTGCCTGTTTTGGGTCTGAGAGTTTTGGGTCCGAGAGGCTAAATCTCATCAAATGGTGGTCTGTTGGCTCAAATAAATAATGTACCTGGATATGAAAATGGTTGAAAACCACTACTCTATGATGATACCTCTCTGCTTCACCATTATCTGTCTGAAAGAAGAGTACTACTCCACTCTACTGTCTCTGGGTTATAGGTTCTGTCTGAAAGAAGTGTACTACTCCACTACTCTACTGTCCCTGGGGGGAAACTGATTATGATTCTGTACAGCTGAGCTGCTGCAAACCTTTGAAGTCACATCTGAAGGCTGTCATGACTCAAAGTATACACACACACACACACACACACACACACACACACACACACACACACACACACACACACACACACACACACACACACACACACACACACACACACACACACACACACACACACACACACACACACACACACACACACACACACACACACACACACACACACACACACACACACACACACACACACACACACACACACACACACACACACACACACACACACACACACACACACACACACACACACACAAATCTGTTACTTTTCAGGATTCAAATTTTAAAAATTGCAAATCTTTTTGAGCTTGTAGAAGCTACTTTTGATATGTTTATGTGACGCTGCAGTATGATCACGTAGGCGTAGGGCATTAACGAAAAAACACACATTTGAAACTTAGAGATATAAGGTTTCTACAGATTTCTGAAAACAGAAATTAAAAGGGTCGGATTGTATTCGGCAATATATATTTGCTTGCCAGGAAGTGTCCACCCCCTTTTCTCACACAAGGTGAGTGCTAAATTAATGAAAATGGCTATGCCAACTTCAAACAGCCCTGAAGACTGATCTATTAACTGCTTCACCCTGCAGTACAGAAAAATAATTTGCTCACAACTAATCCTCCCAATATTAGACCTCTATCCTCTTAATGGAATTTACAACAATCTCTGCAGATTTATACTTAGGTGTCCTACGACGGTAGTCTGACATGCTTTCAAATACAAAGCTCCTGACGACTGGAACAATCTTCCTAGTTGTCCTAGATTGATTAACGCCTTCGATATCTTTAAAGCCTCTATCCTTACTCATCTTCAAATACCCTGCTCCTGCTTCTAATATGCCTCAGATTGTTGTCTCCACCAGGCCGAAGGCATGGGGAGAGAGTATGTTTTGCACTCCGTCCGTCCGTTTGTATTTATGTTGTTAATGCATGTTATCGCATGTGCATACAGTATATGTAACGGATTGTAGTCTGTGGTTTTTGATCTATGCTCATCATCTTCATACGAGTACCGTCATGCATTAAGTGCCTTATTTTCTGGGTCATTAGGTGGGGTGGGGGCGGCCAGTTTGGGAGAGTTTTCTGTTTTGTAATGTATGCATGGATGCATTTGTTGTATTGTTTTTGTCTACTGTATTTGCCGTTTTCTGTTGGACCCCCTCGAAAACTAGACGATATCCTTTCAATAAAAGGTTCATATGAAGACATGAGGCGAGCACTATTCGACCACACCGATTCACAAAACAGAGGTTAAAGGAGGCAGACTGTATTTGGCTTGCCCTCACCTGACTTTGGGGGCCCAAGGCAGGCCCTTGGGGAAGTTGAGCCTGTCGGTGGGGGGGCGGAGGGGCGGGGGGGGCGGCGGGGGCTGGATGATGACATCACGGGGGTCCAGGGGGTCCACCTCGCCCTCCATGCCGCCGTCCGGGTCCTCGGGGTCCTCGTCGTCGTCCCCGCCGCGCGAGTCGTCGTTCTTGAAGGGGTCCCGCTCGTTATACGTGTCCAGGCTGTCCTGCTTCACCAGCGGCTGAGAGGACAGACAGACAGACAGACAGACAGTTCATTAAACGCTCGTTATACGTGTCCAGGCTGTCCTGCTTCACCAGCGGCTGAGAGGACAGACAGACAGTTCATTAAACGCCAAAGCTTTTACCGTTTGCCCGGTGACCCAAACTACTAATCTCACGATTATGACATCTGGCCAAGACGATTAATTGTCATGCAAATACTTGCGGATTAGCAATTTAATTGTGTTTCCGTCATTGAACATTAGAACAAACTAAATAAATGCGGGGGGCTTTTAGGCTTTGTAAACAAAAGTTGCACAGGGCAGTTATGACAAACATACATATTGAATTACTGTATATATTTTTAAATAGATTAATAGTGGAAATATTTTACTGACTAAACAAAAGTCCTCTACAGCAGAAGAATCAACTTGTTTGTTTTAATGTCTGTTGCACATCTGTGAGGTCTGAATTAGACATTATATTGAAATTATAGTTATTTTATTAGATTGATATAGTTTACTTTTGTCAGGTCCAGGAGCTGCTATTGACTCACTGGAAAGGCTCCATTACACTGAATGGAACGGAGCCTTATCATCACTGACACCTGTGCTTAGTGCTTACCCTTTCATGTCAAGATGTCTGCCATGAAAATGTTTATCTTTGACAAAAGAGTTTTATTTTATTTTATTACCACTAACCCCACTATCACTAACTGTCTATGACTGAAATACTGTGTAATGATAGAATGCTGCGAGCATTTTCATTGGGAAAGGATCAGGTTTTCTTTTTGAAAAGAAATGAACGATTAACAAAATGTACAATTCCACTTACCACTGATCTGCTTTCCAAACTATACAGGTACAAAAAAAAATAACACCAACAACAAGCAAAGTATTTGGAGCGACAGCACTCCACAAGACTTTATATTTTTACACACACACACACACACACACACACACACACACACACACACACACACACACACACACACACACACACACACACACACACACACACACACCTCAACTGACTCTAAAAGCTTAATGAATGACTGTGAAGAAAGTGCAAGCATCAGGCATATGAGCATTATAGTTGAGCAGTCCACTAGTGCAGTCAATGTACGGTGGTTCTGAAGGTATACAGTAACAATAGTTTACATTAGTAGTCGAAGCAAGAGGTACGGCCAATTTATACTTTGTCAAATGAGCCCATTGTAACAAAAAACATGACACATTTCCTTTCATTGTTTTCAGCCGAAAATACGTCCTTTTTATATTTTTGCCATTCAATGTGATCGTTCAACGAATTATAAATGACAGTGAGTGTATGGTGAGACAGTGCAGAGGGAGAGGTGAGTCTGCATTGTGAGCCAGTCCCCATGGAGAAGCCATTCTCTGCTGCAACAGCATTAGCTGGGGTTGTTCTATCAGGGTTTGAAACTACAGTTGAACCATTCAAGAGGTAAAGCAAAACCCCCAAAACAGCAACAGGAGGATAAAAATGCCCAGCATAGAGGGAGCTTCATATTCTTTTTCCCCAAAGACTCAAAAAGGAAAACTCTGACCTACATTTAAAGTGGCAACATTGATTAACCAAATCATGTTTATTTTTTCAGCACTGTACAAGAGAAACTCTTTAACTCTGTTATTTCATTCCCCCCCCCCCCCCCCCCCAATGAAATTTAGGATCGAGTGACATATTTTGATTGATGATTCTTTGTATTGCCCCGCTCACAGACAGGCATTTTGATTTGCCTGTGTAAGGCGAACGCTGTCAATACTACTTAAGGAGAATGCTATCATTGGATTTGCGAGCAGGACGTGTGGAAAATGTGAATGCCGCGGGGAAAGTGACGTGTCGGATTTTCACACCACGTGCCTCGCAAACAGGATTCAGGTTGAAAAGCAGTGAAGTTGTCCTTTTATACGAACATTTGGGGCGACACACACACTGACCCGAGACGCTGTTGCTTACACTCCATTGCATGACAAAATATAAGGGAAATCCTTCACTTTTTCATAAAAGCATAAAACTTGGTACACTCTTACAGTTTGGGGTGCAGAACATTTTTTCAAATTTTTGCCATCACAAAAACACATACCTATAATCAAATTATGTATTTTGCATCATAACTCATGAACCAACCACGTTAACAATGCTGTTGTTTTTGTTTGTTAGTTTTCGTTTGCATTTTTGTGATGGCTCCATTTCTGAAAATGTTCAGGCACCAAACCGTACGAGTGCAGTTACACGCTTTTATGGGAAAGCGAACAAATTTCCACATTATTACCAGGACTAACGTGTCAAAAATAGCCTTCTTTAAAATTGTGTTCTTTTCGGTGTGCTGCTGCACCATCATACGACGAAGTATAAATCAGGCTTGGGTCCAGTGAGTGAGTGAGTGAGTGTGTGGCCGAACCTGCTAGCATGATGTGATGACCGCTCAAAAGGAGAGAGAGGGGAGGGGCTATTGTTAAACCCGATTCATACTTCGTGGCGTGACGATGTCTCACGCCATCCTCGGCACACGCCACCAACGTGCGACGGAGCATAAATTAGGCTTCTAATGTCTGCTGAGGTGACCCCGGTGACCTTGCACCTATGGTTAACAGTGGACGGTCAGCACTCCCCGGCACCCAATGACAAACAGCCAGCCAAGTCAGCCGTGTACCTCCCGCACAAAACCCACCCTGAGCAGGCCACTGTGTGGTGGTGGGGGGGGGTGTGGAGAGGGGGAGGAGAAGAAGGGAAAGGAGGTGAGAGGCAGCGGAGGAGAGGGAAGAGGAGGTAGGGAAATGAGAGAAGAGAAGGATGAGGTGAGAAAGAGGGGGAGGGGGAATATGACAATAAGGTAGAGCATGAAGAGTAGTTAGGAGGAGCGAGGAGTGAGAGAGAAACTGAAGAAGAAAAGTCAAATAAATTGGATTTTGTTCAAGATAATCTCCGTAAATGTTTCAAATGTTTTGAAGCAACTGTGGGCTATATGCAACTTGACATAGGCACTGAGCTGCATGCGACCGATTGCCGTTCCACAGCAAAAATGTGCCTGTGATGAACAACAGTCTGGGCCGTCACTAAACTGGACATTGACACAGATGGTGACGAGTAGAATCACTTCCGAGGGCCTACTGTAGGAGTTGACAGTGACATGGGACTGGAATACACAGAAAATCGGGATGACTAAACTGGAAGAAAAATAAAACAAAAAGAAAGGAAAGGGACAATGCGACACTCTCTTAACCACATAGGCCTAACTCATGTTGTGCAAATTTGGAAAAAGTAAATACCGGTATGCTAAAAGGAAATGCATTGGAAATCTGACGAAAAGTTGGATGGGAGGAGCTTGATAAGGGACAGAGTAAAGGGACAGTCGTAAAGGACAGAGCGACAGGAGTGAAAGTAAACAGAGAAGAAAGTAAGGATGGTGGTAAAATGGAGAGAAAAGGAGGCCCGAGAAAGAAGAGAAAGGATGTAAGAAAGAAGGGGAGGAGAAGGGGGGAAGGAATGGGGAGTAAAGGAGGTTGCAGGGCAAGTGCAATAAGCTCAAGGCAAGAGAGAAGATGCAGAACGGAAAGAAATGAAACAAAGAGGTTAAAAAAAGGAGGGAAGTTTTGGGTAAAGACCTGCTTCTTGGGGAAAGGACTGTCTCCTTCCAAGCTATCAACAAAGGCACTCTGTAGGGACACAAGGGAGAGGGGCAATGAGCAAACCAGAGGGTCAGCAGATAGAGAGAAAAAAGAGAAAAAGAAAGAGAGAGAACCTGCCGTGTGTGTTTATTATTATTTTGTAACCTATTTTTTTCCCACCCAGTGTCAATTAACTAATGTAATCCTGGGCGCTACACTCCCTCTGCCAACCCATGGGGAGAGCAACGGACTGACCTCATACTTCCTTCTATGCATGAGGAGTCCAAGCCACTTCTTTTCACCCGGCAGGGGGAGAGTTGCCCCAGTTGGATGTAACATGTGGAAGGAACACGTTATTCCAACCAGTTTATTTCACCTCCATCAGGCGCCCCAGCTGGCCAGGGGGTGGCAGTTTAGAGACCAGGATTACTGCATGTTTTTTGTGAGGGTACCTACTACCTACCCTAGGGGACACGGGGAGAACATGCAAACTCCACACAGAAAGGCCATTTCGCCAACCCCACCCAGGGTATGGGCACTGATGACGCAGAGGAGAGCACACGCTCCCAGCGCCCACAGCGTCCCCAGTGGGAATCGAACCCAGGACCTTCTAGCTGTGAGGCGACAGCACTACAGACTGTGCAACCGTGTCTGCCGCGTGTTCATCTAACTCTGAGAATATGGTCAACACACATAATTTGACTATGCATCAGACTCCCAATTAGATGTTAGATGATTCAGATGGATGATTAAGGAACAAAATGATTAAATTGCAACGTTTAGGCCGGGTTAAAAGCCCCTCTCCAAAATCAAAACTAAATACTGAAGTAGGCTCAAATCATGGCTAGAAAACAGATTTAGATTCTGATTGTTTAGTGGAATCGATGGCTCCGGTTAACCCTATAAGAAGGTCACAGGATTCCCTTCTACATTTGTTGATAAAGTGTGTTAGCCAGCATCAGTGAATGCAGCAGTGGGGTGTACACCACCACTGTAGCCAGGCTGGCAGCTAAGAAGAGTCCAAGATTTAAAAGGTTACCCGCCATTTGTTAACTGCGTGCTGTGTTAGAGCACAGTGCAAACAGCTAGCCATTAATCACAGCAACGGCTTACGTGTGTGTGTATTAGTGTTCTGTAATGTACTGTTGTCGATTACATTATGGGTGATATGGATGTCGTTTCACCATCTGAATATTGTAGTCTTGTACGTGTATACTAAATATCGTCGATGTGGAGACCTCATCGTGTACGTCCAAAACTTGTTACTTTTCACGATTCAAATTCCAAAAGTAGCAGATCTACTGTAATTAAGCTCAAAACACGTTGCTGCGTGCGTAGTGCGCTTCGAGCTTGCAGATATGCGACTTTTGATGCTTTCCTGTGACGCTGTAGTGTCAACAAGTACGGTGTTCATTTACGGAAAAACACAAACAATATGGAGATAAGAGGTTTATGACCGACAGCAACGATATTAAAAAAGATTATATATATAGTGTGTGTGTGTCTGTTTATGAGGGCAGGAAACCACACTCGTGCGCGACAACATCTACAGATCTACACGTGTATTAATGTATGCACGTGCGTGTGTGTGTGTGTGTGTGTGTGTGTGTGTGTGTGTGTGTGTGTGTGTGTGTGTGCGCGTCGCTGCGTTCGTTACCCTGCGGCTGCGGCGTCCGCGCTTCTGCTGCTGCTGCTGCTCTATGAGCTCCATGGCGGAGGCGGGCGGGGAGGCGGCCCGCATGGCCCGGACCACCTTGATGCTGTCCTCGGGCAGGGGGGGCAGGCTCAGGCGCTCCCTGCCGCGCACCTTCAGCTCCTGGAGGTCCTCGAAGCCGCCCAGGGTGAACTATGGGGAGAGGGAGGGGAGCCACACGCAACGGACAGAGGTCAAATGGTCAAATCCATCAATCACATGTCCTCCTCACAAGTGTGGTAATGCAAACATGTGTGTGTGTGTGTGTGTGTGTGTGTGTGTGTGTGCGGGAGCGCAACCGCTTCGAATGTTATCAACCGATAATCACCAATATGTTCGTCAAGAAGACCATGCAATGGAGGCAATATGGACATTTCCACATACTGCCTACCACAAATAGGCGACTAGGAAATGACGGCTTTGCTCTACGGTTAGAGTTAGATTTAGTAGAAGGGTTAGAAGTCGAACACGCCAAGCGCAACGTCGGACAATGGCTGACAACGTCAATATGTAGGAAATGTCCAATACTGGCTCCATTGCATGGTCTTGATAAGGGCTGATGACGGAGATTCAATCATCTGATAACATCCGAAACGGCTAGTGAGTGAGTGTGTGCACGCGTGTGCGCATGTGTACGTATCTGTGTTTGGGTATACCAACCAGCACTGTCTTCCAGAGCAGCAGAAGGACCTTCTTCATGGGGAAGTGAGGGGCGTTAGTGTGTGTGTGTGTGTGTGTGTGTGTGTGTGTGTGTGTGTGTGTGTGTGTGTGTGTGTGTGTGCCACCAACCAGAACAGTCTTCCAGAGCAGCAGAAGGACCTTCTTCATGGGGAAGTGAGGGGCGTTAGTGTGTGTGTGTGTGTGTGTGTGTGTGTGCCACCAACCAGAACAGTCTTCCAGAGCAGCAGAAGGACCTTCTTCATGGGGGAGTGAGGGGCGTTAGTGTGTGTGTGTGTGTGTGTGTGTGTGTGTGTGTGTGTGCCACCAACCAGAACAGTCTTCCAGAGCAGCAGAAGGACCTTCTTCATGGGGAAGTGAGGGGCATTCATGCTGCAGAACTTGGTCACCATGGTGAAGAGGAGCAGGGCCAGCGGCTCGCCGTTGTACACGGGAGACGCTGAGAGGTCAGGGGTCAAAATGGGTTATTACGAAAAACTCAAATTGGAAGAAGAAAAAAAAAATTTTTAGTTAACTGAAATAAAAACATTAACTAAACTAAACTCGGGGGTTTACAAAGTCATCTGAAACCAACTGGAATCACAGAGGAATATTTTTCTTAAAATAAATGATTAAAATAGCAGCTCTATTAAGCTCACAATATTGTGAGCTTCTATAGATACAGTAGATCTGATATTTTAAAAAATTGTCAGAGCTCTTGCCCCATAAAAACCAAAACTAACAAAAATGCACTAAGAATCTTTACAAAAAAACAAACTAACCCAAAGAAATCAAAACCTATAACAACAACATATTGAGGTCAAACAATACCCAGTTCATTCTTGAAGGTCTCTCTGGTTACTTTCCATTCTGGTCTGTCATCTTCCGTCTGAACGCGGATGGTCTCCACCATGAGATACATGATGCTCAGTAACACCCTGCGCGTGCGCACACACACACACACACACACACACACACACACACACACACACACACACACACACACACACACACACACACACACACACACACACACACACACACACACACACACACACACACACACACACACACACACACACACACACACACACACACACACACACACACACACACACACACACACACACACACACACACACACACACACACACACACACACAACTGTAACTTTCCTATAGAGTTCTAAAATTCTGCCCGGACACTAGTACCCTACCCTAATGCTAATAGACCTTATGCAGACTGTGGCCATGTCTACAGTGGATTTTTATGAAACAAACACTTTGCAGATTTGCGGATAATAATTCAAGCTTTTCATACAGCTGCAATGTTGGTGAGTGTAAAGTTGTTTAATGCAATTAGATAGGACTTTTCTGTTTGGATGTATGGATGTATCTAGTTGCCACCCTGCCATTAACTTAATGGCAAGATGCCTACCTGACGTTTTCAGGCCGGGACGCGCCTAAAATGTATGCTAATTAGTCAGGCCGGGCTGAGTCTTGGGCCGACCCACTTAGGGCCGTGCCTTAGTTTTTAGGCCTGTTAAGAACTCAAAACCTTCCAGGGAGTGGGACAAGAACCTGTGTTCCAGTGGATCCAGCAGTTATTTTAGTCACTATAATATCCTTTGAATACTTTCAGTTTTCATTGGTTCAATATTTATAAAACCCACAGACAGACAGACTTGACCATGTTCATTCACTTTCAAAATCTTTTCGAAACTAGCAGATCTACGGTACAAGCTGACAATTCGTTGTGAGCTTGAGCTTTTGCCGTTTTCACCATATGGCGAAGTAGGACATTCATTTACGAAAATACATAAAATATGGAGTTCCATGGTCTCTGCCCTACATCGACAACACGGTAGCCTACGTGTGATATTGTTCCTGTACAGTGAGTGTCTTGGTCTGTGACCTTTCACAGAAAATCCATCCCATTACACCAGCGGTTTTCAACCCTTTTCATTATCAAGGTCCATTATTTATTAGGCATTTGAGCCACGGACCACCATTTGATGACATTTAGCCTCTCAGACCCCAAACTGAATATTTTGTCCACAATTCCCAGCTGTATCGATGTTGGTACCATTAGGAGAGAGAACAAGCAAACGTTGATCAAAAATAATTATTATTCTACATTCTCTAATTGGTCTATTTGGTTTCTCAAGAGTTAAAGATCTATAAGGGTCCATTTGGTTACCGACTCTCCGTCATTTAGCTGGGGACCCACCTGGAATCCCCTCAAGGACCACTGGTTGAAAACCACTGCATTAAACAAACAGAAAACATTCAAAAGCAATGTGTCCTGGGCTGGCGGAGAAATCCAATTAGACTTTAGCAGATTAGTTGTGATTACGTACATGTGCATCAGCTTGTTTATAACAGTCCAACAACTCTTTTAATATCATTATCTACACTACAGTATACATAATTAAGCTTGATGGAGAAAGAAAAGGGCTTTAGCAACAAAAAAGGGAGATGAATATATATTGAATTATTGGTTGCACAGATACCATACTGATGTAAGTTGCTAATTTATCAATTTGTAGTGTAGTGTTTTTTATTTATTTATGATTTTCTATATATCTACACTACAGTATATGTGTGGTGTTTGCCACTCACCGGAGTTCTGTGCTGTCCGCCAATGAGATGGCTGGTTTCCTCACCGCACTGCTACACGCCTGGTTGTTACTGCACAGACACAAACATTTAACTTCATACATTTAATACCTTCATAATATGCTAGAAACTGTAGTTGTTAAAAAGTTTCATACTGTAGTGCTGTTGTAATACGTTTCACTGGTTAAATATTTATAAAACCCACAGACACACTTAAATCACCCACGTATAAATCGGACGTCAGGGAGACGGCGAGATAATTGGTAATTGGCACCATGTCTAATAGCAATTTAATTGCTCTAAAATAAGATCTTCTACTGAGACTGGTGGGAGCTCTGAGTCCTCAGGTGGCTTGAAATTGCAAACACACACACACACACACACACACACACACACACACACACACACACACACACACACACACACACACACACACACACACACACACACACACACACACACACACACACACACACACACACACACACACACACACACACACACACACGCACACACACACACACACACACACACACACACACACACACACACACACACACACACAAAGACGCTGTCTATCACTTCCTGACACATTTCTTGTCGATAAACCTCAGATCTTCTGTACCCCATTTTAATGACCATTAACCACCATGTTAATGAGAAAGACTTCTGTCTGACAGAGAGAGAGAGACAGAGAGAGTCTCATGGATTAAGTCGCCAAGACTGATTTCAGTCTTAAAAAAATAAAATATATCTGCATCAGAACATGCATCAAACTAGCAATAGAATAGAAAAAAGGGGGTGGGTATAAAAAGAGGGACAGGGTTAAATTAGGAGGCAGAGAGCATACGACGTGAGAGGATGGACGGGGAGAGCAGAACAGCAGATTGGATGTGACAGCGGTTGACAGAGAAGGGGAGAGGGATGATGAAAGATGGACAGAGAGGGAGGGGGGGGGGAGAGAGAGAGAGAGAGAGAGAGAGAAGGGAAATGAGACGAAACACAGACACATAATGGAGGGAGACACTAGGCGAAGATGGAAAGAAAGTGAGTGAGAGAGAGAGAGAGAGTGAGAGATATCAAATGGAACACAACCGCATTCTGCATCGAGTGACGACTTGGAACGCATCTGTGTCACCTTAGCTTTTAACAACTTTAACCATTATTTTAAACTTTTAATTTATTCACGGTATACACAGTATATGAATACATATCGTTGCTGCCGGGCAGAAGGCGTACATCCATAATTATTGCGTGTAAATTAATGTCCTTCCCCGTTTTGTTTTGCAAGTGAATTTTTTATTGTTTAATCTCAAAGTCAGAGCTGCGTCCCTCCTCAGGACCAGGAAGACAAGACGAGGCCGTCTTCTCTCCTTCCCCCAGTAACAACACGTCCTTCCAGAGGAGATGCGGAGTAAAAATAGACCCAAAGTACACACTCTTCACACCTCTCTGAGAAGCGCACAAGACAGACGTGTTTACTTCCACTACCTTCGCTGTCTGTCTCCCCCTCCATCACTCTTCTGCCCTGTCTGTCCGTCCTCACGTCCCTAGTCCCTGCTATCAGGACAACTGACTGTCTGTCTGTCTGTCTAGTCCCTGCCATCAGGACAAAAAGTAACACTCATGGTGATTTGACAGCAGGGGTAATAGTATTTACAGACTGTTGTGTGTGTGGTGTGTATACTACTCACTCTATCTCCATGCTGAGGAGCTCCAGCAGGGCAGTGAAGATCCCCATGTCGTACAGCAGGAAGACGTTGTGTCTGGACCAGTGAAGAACGTCAATGTCCGTGTCACACTCGTCAAACACCCCTGGAGGGGAAAAAAAATAAAAGAAAAACACACAACACAAGGGAGCGCTGATGAGCTGAAGGCCGAGTGATTAAAACGCAAACGAGTCTTTCCCATGCTGCACCGGGTAGATCTGTTGTTCCAGCGAGCCTCCAGAAGCAAAGATTTGAGTTAAAAACCTTTCCTGTGAAAGAATATATATTGAAACTAGATTTGCACATGTTTTCATAATTATATAAAAAAAATCAGATATACAAGCTTGTATATCTGCTATTTTTCAACAGTTAAAAGTTTAAAATAATGGTTAAAAGGTGACATAGGTGTGTTCCAGGGCCTAAGTACGGTGTCAGAATGGAAACACGTGTGTTTTGTCTGTTGCATTGTTGATTGTTGCAGCCGTTACAGTACATGGTACAACCAGTCTCTGTACAAACATACATGAAAAGAATCTCCCTGTGAACGATACTCCAACCATGGAACGATTATTCCAGAACTTCATTGCAACACACTCACTTGCAAAATATTTGGGGCACAATGTTACATTTTTTATGGTATTCATTTATTTTTCAGAACCACTGGGACTTCACTGTAAATGAAGTCCCGCCTACCCTTCACTGTGTACCCCTGTGTCATAAACAGTGTTGGGCAGTAACTACTAACTAGTTACTAAATCAAATATTACTGTAACATTATTACTTTCCACAGTAACTACAGTAGTAGTCGTGTAACTTATTACAATTGCCGAAGCAGCAATAACATTAGTTATTAATTACGGTATTGTCACAGTCCTTCCGGGATACTGTATGTGAATGTGATATAAAAAGCCAACCCTAAAGCCATCCCTAAACTGGACAGTGACAATTGGTGATACGCACGTCAAGGTGCACGTCAAGTTTTACGGAATCCATAGCACAACAACACATTAGAATATTGTTAAAAATGAAAAAGGCCAGCCCACGGGATCTGAGAGGTGAACAGGATGTAAAGAAAAACACTGTGTGGAGTGATTGTTGTGGGCCGCTGAATAAAGCTTGTTTTGACCAAAACACGCACACTGGGAAAATAGTGCGAGATATATATGCATTTTTTTGTAAATCCGTTTACATTCAGGCAGACTGAAGAAGGGAGTTTTCACTTCCGGTTAAAAAAAAATCGGTCTCCTATAGCAACCTAGACCCATTCGTACGTTGGCGAAGAGCAACCTTTAAGCGTACCTATCACTGAAAACATGGTTCTGACGTCTGGGGACGTCATTGGCAGGGGTGCCTGTCACAGACATGTGCAGAGCAAGTTCTGTCAGGGAACTCAGTGCAGTTGTTGGCGGCCATCCATTGGGCCGTATCAACTCCACGTCCACATCCACTCCTCCAATCACACACACACACACACACACACACACACACACACACACACACACACACAATCTGGACGTTTGCACTACTCATTCCTGCTTTCTTTGCTGCCGCCATGTTGTTGCTGCTGCTGCTCCACTGCTGTCGTTGCACAAACAATGCTGCTCACCCACCACCACCATCCTATAGCTACCACCTGTTGTTCTGGATCTGCTGTTTATGTACGGGGGAATTCAGAGTCCCTATTCCATTTAGACCCGAGTTAAAAACATTAACTTTGAAAGAATATATATTCAAAGATTTGCGCCACATTTTTAACGATTTATCAAAAATAGCAGACCTACAAGCTCGTAGCGCGCCACTCTGTGGCGCACTATGTGGCGCACTATGTGGCGCACTATGAGCTTGTAGATTTGCTATTTTTCAATAGCTAAATTATAACATAATATTTTAAAACAACAAAAGGGGTTCCTGCCCAAAATGGGCTATTGTTGATCAAGAGTACATAAAAAATAATCACATCCAATTCATCGCCAAACCATAATAAATATATTGCTCATTTTATATTCAATGGAAATATAGACATAGTCTATCGATTCATCACGAGTTGTCCCGACTGTAAATGTGTTAACATACACAGCATATATCTACCCTGTGTGTTAGCAGTACAGTACATACCCTGTGCCAGGTAGAGGATGGCGCGGGCCACCTTCAGCCTCTTGTCCCTGTCGGTGACCTCCAGGGCGTCCAGGAGTCTCATCACGTACGCCCTCTGCTCGTCCAGAGACAGCTCCGTCCACCTCCTGCCTCGGACTGGATGTGCGTAGGAGGACAAGGACAACGTCATCACATATATTATCACATTTACCCACGGGTGTAAAGGAAAATATTAATGGTCATGACTGAAATCTTTTGTCAGTGATTTGTGTTTCCTACGTAATTAGAACAGGGGGTAAGAAAGATACTGTAGAGATTAGAAAAGTGATAAGAAAAGAGGTTGCACAACTCGTCTCGTAGTCACTATGCCAATACTGTATTCTAAGATTGACAAGAAAATGCCTTCTATTTTTCAGAGTATGGATCATATCTTCTTCATACCCGTTGTCGAAATGTTGGTAATCTTAAAATAAAGTATTGCATTGTGTGTACGAGCTGTGCGAACTCTTTTCTTTCCTAAATAATTAGCACAATATGAAGAATGATGTTTTGCTCATATTTTTCTAAGCCTATATATTCATTCCAATAGATGGAATCGCAGATTGAGGCTTTAGCCTTTGCATTTTTATGAAATATATCCCTAGGGTTTAGGGTTTTTTTGGAACCTGCTTCTGAACATGTGTTCTATAAGATGATAGACCCTCTATAGAGAATAGTTTGACAAAGTTAAACATGCTTTAATCTAACTAAAGTGTTCTACTGCTATACTACTATGAACACTTCAATTATTCTTTCATCTTAAAATAATAACCGAAAATGACAGATCTGCACGTTGTGAGCTTGTAGAGCTGCTATTTTCGCATTTTTCGGTGAACGACATGATTTCATTGAAGACTTCTGTTGAATCCAAAATGAGATAAATCTGTCGTGGTGACGGCATGTCTTATTTGTTGTTGCAAGCACAACCCTGAAACACGACAAGATATCTCTAGTTCATCGTCCACAATCTGTTGCGTCTGAAGCTGTAATCGAGCTGAACAACTCAAAGCGATGACGTCAACCTTTCTGGCAGCTTTGAATCAATGTGCTTCTCCTATTCCATACAGTAGCAAGGTCAGTCCACATTCTTTTAGATATCTCTGCTGTTGGGGAAGAAACCACACAACTCCAAAATATACTTTCTTCAGGAAATAAATAAGTTATTAATAAATTGGGTTAGAAATGTATGAAAATAATTCTCCCTGCATAGGACATTTGTGTGAAAATAATTTCATTCAAAAGGTCTCTTTAAAAAGGATGATGCGAGATCCAGGAAAGCAACTGTGTCATTCTATATTTTAGCTACAGTATACAGCACATTAGTTCTCAGAGTTTACTTTATCCATCATTTTATACTTTGTCAATTAAAAAATTGCACATACGAGCTCACAGCATATCACTTTGTGCAGCACTATGAGCTTGTAGAGGATCTGCTATTTTGGAAAAATCTATTTAGCAAATCTTTGAATATTTTTTCAAGCGAACATTTTAACAGTTTATGTGGTTATGTGCCTTAACCGCTAGGCTCCAAGGTAAATTATGGATAGTTCAGAACCAAGTTGACCATTATAGGTCTGCAACACTGAGTTATGGGGGTCTGTGGCATACTGCATATAGGTTTAGAAAAGCTCTAACAGACACTTGCATGCTGTAACTTTATACACTGCCATACTCAGTCACACACAAAAACCCACTAACAGGCTGACTATGGTTGGAAAAGAAGAATTTCACCCACTACTTTAAGGTCCATGCAGACTGATGCGTTTTTCCTGCATTTTTTTCTCTGCCGTTTTTCCAGAAAAACACATCAGTCTGCTCTTATTGTCATTTGTGATACGAGACTAGATATCGTCTGGGACTTTGGATATCATAACAATAGTAATAATGTAATAAGTGCTGAATTGTCCTGTTTTTAAATCACTTTATATACATTTAAGAATTTTCAAAAATAGCAAAAAAGATCACGATACATTGGAAGCTTGTAGAACGTCTATTTATCCATTTGCTTTTAGTTTCGTAATTTTATTTTATTTTAAATTATAAAATGATATTATCATCATCGTCATAATACGATATCCTCAGTCACAAAAACAATGGCAAGATGAAAGGAAGCCCAATGGCTAACTCCAAGCACACTCCAATCAAGCAAGTGCAAATGAGCCATTTGGTATGAAATAACGTGATATTTTATATTGTCCATATTGACCCAGCCTAAGACACAGTCATTGCTACAGTAGTTAAGGCCCTGCTGAGGAAACCTTCCAGACACGTGGTTTGGTTCAGCAGGCGGCACGGAGCACTGGATGGCATTGTGATCACAGCTCGAATGGAATCTCAGTCACTTATTGGAGACATGGTTCTCAAACCTTTTCATGTCAAGGACCCGTCTCCAATTTGATATGTAGCCCCCAATCTGGAAATGTTTGTGTGCCAGGGACCGGGACGCGGACGCCCCCGAAGAGAAGATTTATGACGTGAAAAACTTTGAGAACCACTGTTGTTTTTGATTGATTGATTGATTGATTGAAGTATTTATTCACAGTTTGCAGAATTACAGTACATTTCAAGCACAACTCTATAGACAAAAACTGTTAACTGTGAGTGGACGACACAATAAAGCATTACACTTGTTTACAAGAGGGTCCACCGTTTCCAATTCATCATAATAATAATAATAATTTAGAGACATTAAGGAAGTATTTAGACAGGTACATGGGTATCTTGGTGGTGTATAGAATCTTGTGGACCAGACCCATTGCAAGACGCTGTACTCTGTCGTCGACCCTAAGCCATTCCAGCCTGTGGGCAGGGGTGAGGTGGGTTCGGGGGGTGAGGCCAAGTAGGAGCCTGACCAGTTTGTTTTGGGAGATCTGGAGCCTTGTTTTAAGGGCTTTTGAGGTGCTGTGGTACCAAGAGGTGCATGCATAGTCGAAGAAACCTTGTACGAGGTGACTTTTGATTAATGTACGTTGGTGGCCATTTTATCACCGGAAAAATTTGCCTCCAGGATGGAACCTAGGTAGGTCATTTCATCTTTTCGTGTGATAATATTCTCAGTCACCCACTAACCAAGAAGCCATCTGCCTTGCTGAGATTACCATTTGATCCGAAAATAATTGATTACGTTTTTCCCAGGTGTAAATCAGCGAGCCAGGTTCAGATTCTACCGAGTACAGAGCTGAGGGCCTTTTCAACCTGCAGTTTGTTCCTGTCCGAGACCAGCAGTGCCAAGTCATCTGCGAACAGGAACAAGTTGCAGTCACAAGCTGATGTCATGTCGTTTACATATATTAGGAACAGTAAATTCCCTAGTATGCTTCCTTGTGGAACGCCACAGCTCACTGGGAGTGTTCCGTTCACCTCCACCATCTGTTCTCTTGTAGATAAGAGATGTATCGATAAAAGAAAATCCTTCCCGATAACGATGCGTGGTATTGGAATGTGGCATATACTGCCAACACTGCCAATACGCCAATACTGACACCAGCATTTTAGGCAGCATCGGCAGCTTTTCCGATACTGGTATTATAGGAACAACTCCAAAAGACAGTTCCCAGGGGGCGGATTCGTTGTGACAACATGAGAGCACAGTACAGCACAGCACTGGGACTCTTGACATCTCAGCAGCCTATGCATTACTTCTTGGCAGGCTGCCAGGAGCTAGTCAGGAGTGCCTTGGGCTCCTGATTGATTGATTGATTACTGAAACAAAATCATTATTTTTATAGACACCGGTTCTTCCTTTGCAAGCCGTTTGTACTTGATTAATGATTAATCACTAGAAAACAGCCGGAAGCCGCCGTCCTCCTAATCACAATAAATAATTGTGACACGGACGCGACAGGCAACGACTCCAAGCTGAATTTCTCAGTTTGGAATGTTCCCATTCTCTCAATCAATATGAGCTCTATTACGGTAGGCAAGAGCTATGCGATTAATAATAACAACACACCATGAGTCCATGACACAGCAGATATTAATAGAAGCTGTGATTTAACACATCATGACACAGCTGATATGAATAGAAGCTGCAATGGAAAAAAGCTCACGTTTGCTATTGAATTGCCAACCAGCGACCGCAGAGTACGACTTGGCAAGGTGTGTGTGTGTGTGAGTGAGTGCACACATGCAGTGTTTGGACATCATTGGATAAGGACACGCACGCGCATGCACACAGTTGTGTTGCATGTGCTACTGACACTTCCCTTTTCTCCACTTTATCCACACAGAGGGGAACAATATAACCTGGCAGCCTCCTGATAACATGTGTACCTCTCTCTCTCTCTCTCTCTCCCCCACCCCCTCTCTTTATCTCTGAAACATATCTACTGTAAACACAATGCAAGCAAACACATTATCCAAGGACATTCAGTACACACACACACACACACACACACACACACACACACACACACGGATGCATGCAGCGACAGTCACACAAACTACCATGGCTCTTGAAGTCCTCTTCAAAGTAGTCTCTGTTGAGAGCAAATTCTGGCTCCTCTGTGTAACTGTAGAGCTCTGTGGACAGACAGACAGACAGACAGCACTGTAAAACAGCCAGTAGAAGCAGAATATAATTATAAAGACTAGCTGCAATAAGATCTATCTATATCTGTAGCGAGGAGAGGAGAGGAGAGGAGAGGAGAGGAGAGGAGAGGAGAGGAGACATCAGTCCAGGATGGGGTTTCATTAACCCATTAAGACCCAGTGAGGTTGGTTATACAAAATGCCTTCTAATTCAGCAGTTAATTCTTACACTTTCTAGATTTTTCTAAAATGTTCAACAGCAGATGTACAAGCTCGCAGTGTGCAGCACGAAGTGACCCGCCGTGAGCTTGTACATCTGCCATTTCTGAATAGCCAACGCAACAATCTAAAATGACAGACAGATGCTTTCTGGGTTTTTAATAGGTTAATCTGCACAGATCTCAATCTAAAGCCACTTCCGACATGATGGACATGAAGGGATTAGTGATGCCTCCATTGGGTCTGCATCTCTGGTCTGTATCATTACATCAGAAAGAACCTCCACTAGAACTACACTACACGGAGGTATTTATACTTTCTACGACTACTAATATTGTACTTTTACCCCACTACATTTATTTGAAAACTTTAGTTACTAGTTGCTTTAATTATTATTACAAAACATACATTAAACACTTCAGCCCTATACACATTATCGGCCATTTGAATATAGCCATATCATTGCAATGCGACGCATTGAGAGCTTGTATTTTCAAAATATTCTTTTACATTTGAAATAGGACATTCTGCATAGTGAGTACTTTCTACTTTTGGTACATTTTGATGACAATACTTTTGTACTTACATAGTTCTACATTGCAGTATTGATACTTTTACTTAGGTAATTGAGTATTACTATCTACTATCACTCTCTACTACTATCTTTCATTAGCCATCAGCAGAAGCTGCAGCTTGCGGCCCCTAGCGGCCCCTAGCTGCAGCTTGCGGCCCCTAGCTGCAGCTTGCGGGCCCCTAGCTGCAGCTTGCGGCCCCTAGCTGCAGCTTGCGGCCCCTAGCTGCAGCTTGCGGCCCCTAGCTGCAGCTTGCAGCCCCTAGCTGCCATCAAGGACAGTCATCTTAACACTAGCGGAATGGCATTAGTCATTATGCCTCGATGTTCCCTTACAGACGATTGGAAAACTCTACCACAGCAGAACCCAATTACAGTTCTGTCGACTGGATATAACTGAATGTAATGTACTATTTGGGCTAGTGATGACAAGCACAAGTGGGCGGACTCTGACTACTTGTGCTTGTCTGCCGGAGTGCAAGCCGTTAAAAGGAATATTTCACTTTCAAACATGTTTGACATGTTTGATCAGGTTTTTTTTTAACTTTAACTAAAAGGTCACAAGTTAAGTTCCCACGCAGCACAATCAGGGGATGAAGGTGTTTTAGGACTGAACAGCAGCTGCCCACTACCGGTATTTAAAAGGACTACTTTGCCCTTCTTCAACCCATCTTCATAATTATATTGATCCTCACTAGTCGTCACTAATGCTCATTACAATAATGGTACCATTGCCTGTAGCTGTGATATTTTTGCTATTTAGAACATTTTGAAAATATGTACGCCTCTACAATTGACATGATATGACAGATTAAGTCATCTTCAAAAGCCAAACGCTGAACGTAGCAGCCAGTCTGGATCCCAGGCTATAAAATTCAGATTCACATGTTCCGATGTTCAATGCCAGAAGCATAACTAAACAATTACAGTATTTGTGTGACAATATATCGTCAACTTGAATGTTGTAATGGCCCTGCCGACATGCCCTAAGCAGGGTGTAAAGGGTAGGGAGTTTACCTGAGAGCTCAGCAGTCAGACTGTCTGTGTCTCCATACTCGAACTCCAGGTTAGGAGACTCCATGGAGCTCTGGGAACCAGAAGAAGAAACACACAGCAGTGAGAATGGGATGGAAACACGCTCAGTTCATCCTCACTCTACTCACAGAAAGACTAAAGACAGTTGCTTCTCCACTCAGACGCAGTTTGCCCGCCGAGCAACCTGAAAGCAAATGAACTCCACTTGCCGGAACGTCTTATTTACTTGCCACGGGGAGTGGAGTGCTTCTGTAGAAACAGGTTCCTCCCCATCTGTACAGCTCTTTAGTAAACATTATACAGACATTTTAAGATAAAATTGGAACGAGACCTAATAAACCTTAACAGCAAGTTAACCTCCATTATGTAAACACATACTTAACCACATGCATCCTAGCGTTCCATTTTCTGGGCGTGTCATAACACAGTATAGGTGAACGTTCGAGGGGGTCCTTGAGTTGAGGGGGGGTTCCAGGGGATCCCCAGCTAAATTAGTTAGAATAGCACCAAAATCAGTTTACCACTGTGGTAAAAATACGTTGTGGAGGGAGTGAGTGAACAAACAAAAAATGATTATTAGCTTCAGTTTCCAGTTAACGGTCTCTGAACAGCCCTGCTGTCACCTGCCCCCCCTGGGCTTCACCCTTTGCACGCACGCACCTCTAGGCTATATGTGACTGCACAAACAACCACAAAGTAGCCTGGCTAGGTTTAACGTACATGCTCAAACACAAACACACACACACACACGCTCATACTGTACACAAAATAGATGATACTATATAAAAATCTACTACCTGCAAGCAGTTAAACATTACAGCTTACAGTGTTTAACACTTGCTGAAAATATAGCCAATATCGACAATGTGTGACTGTCGTACGATAGTACTGTAATAAAAGTGGGTATGTGTGTGTGTGTATGTGTGTGTGCACACACGTTCATGCGTGTGTGTGTGTGTGTGTGCGTAAAGTCACCCCCAAGGCTTTACTGTAATGAATTATGTGGTTTGATAAGATTAGGTTTATCCTAGCGTGCGGGTGCAGCTCTTTGCATAATGATCAAATACATAGGGAAATGCAAATAACTGCAAGCAGGCCGTTCTGCCTACAAGTTCACGTATAGGTGGGATATCTTGATTTTCTTTTTATATTCATGGTGCTTACTGTATAAATCATTTAACCTGCAAAACACCAAACGGAAAGCAGTCGAGATGGCAAGGAACGACAAGTGAGTTGGCTAACAGAATCTAAATGACAACAGATTCAATTGAACGAGATAGGGAGATGGGGAAAATGACTAGGGAGGGAAATAACACTCCCATGGCTGCTCTGTGTGTACCGTGGAAACCTTGCATGTCCAAAACCTTCACTTTTCAGGAAATGGATGGACACATACAGTGTTCTATTTGGTCACAAGATGTTGTTCATGACTTACTTGACTTATTCCTGTAGGCTCCTAGGTGGAGCATAGGGCCGCAATCACACCCCGCCATCGGACTCTGTTTTGAGCAGTTTTCTTCAGCTGGGCCCACGATAATCCAGTCGACTTTGCCTCACTCTCCACTGATCTTCTCCAGGTCTGTTTTGGCCTCCCCACTTTTCTTTTGCCCTGTGGGTTCCAGTCCAGTGCTTGCCTAGTGATGTTGTCAGTAGGTTTTCGGAGGGTATGTCCAATCCACCCCCACTTTCTCTTCTTCACATCCTGGCTGATGGAGTTTTGGTTGGTTTTCTCCAACAGGCTGGCATTTGATATTTTGTCAGGCCACCTGATGTTCAGAATGCGCCTTAAGCACCTGTTGACAAATGTCTGGAGTTTGTTGGTGGTAGTGTTTGTCACTCTCCATGTCTCTGATCCATAGAGGAGAACTGATTTGACGTTGGTGTTAAATATTCTCATTTTATTATGGAGGGACAGTGCCTTGGAGTTCCAGATGGGTCGTAGCGTGGTGAAAACGTGTCTGGCCTTGTTTATTCTGCTTTTGATGTCATCGTCTGATCCACCATCCTTGCCCAGTATGCTTCCGAGATATGTGAAGCGGTCAGTCTCTTTGAGGTTGTCTCCCTGTAGTTGGACTGGGAGATCCTGTTTGTTGTTTACCTTCATGAGTTCTGTCTTTTTCACATTGATCTTGAGGCCAGTCTTTGCTGCCTCTTCGGAGAGTAGTGTTAGCTTTGACTGTGCGTGTTGGTGTTTAGGAGAGAGAAGACATATATCGTCTGCAAAGTCAAGGTCTTCAAGTTGTTGCGTGAGGGTCCACTGGATGCCAGTCTTACTGGCCATGGTTGTGTTTTTCATGATCCAGTCGATGGCCATCAAGAAAATTGTTGGTGAGAGCATGCAGCCTTGTCTCACCCCGGTCTTAACTTCAAGAGGGCAAGTTAGCTTTCCATTGTGGATGATTTGGCAGTCGGAGTCCTCATATAGCTGTTGGATGATGTTGATGAATTTCTGAGGGATTCCGTAGTGTTGCATCAGCTTCCAGATGGTATCTCGGTCCACGCTGTCGAAGGCCTTCTCAAAATCCACAAATGTTAGGTAGAGAGGAGTCTGCCATTCAATGGACTGTTCGATTATCATACGCAGAGTAGCGATGTGGTCTGTACAGGACCTGTCCTGGCGAAACCCTGCTTGCTCTGGTCTTAATCTCTTGTCCAGGGCTTCCCTCAATCTATCCAGGATGACTCTGGTCAGGACCTTGCTGGGGACAGATAGGAGCATGATCCCTCGCCAATTACCACATTGCGACAGGTCGCCTTTTTTGGGTAGTTTGACCAGGTGGCCTCGCCTCCAGTCTGCTGGGACTTGTTCCTGCTCCCAGATATTTTTTAGGAGGGGCTGTAGCATCTCTGCTGCCGTTGTTGGGTCTGCCGTGAGTGCCTCAGGCGGGATGCCATCTGGACCCCCAGCCTTGCCGTTCTTCATCTTTTTGATGGCCTTGATGATTTCGGCTTTGGTTGGGGGGTTGGTATTCACATTAAGCTGTTCAGCTGCTGGTGGTATATTGGGAACAGTCAATGGAGGTGGTCGGTTTAGGACTTCCTTGAAGTGTTCCACCCACCGGCTTCTCTGTTCTGCATCACTGGTGATGGTCTTGCCGTTCTTATCCTTTACTGGCTTACTTGGGTTGGCGTTCTTCCCTGACAGAGTCCGTGTTATTTCATACAGTCTCTTCATGTTTTTCTGTCTGGCTGCCATTTCTGCTTCTTCTGTCATGTCATGAATGAATCGCCTTTTGTCACCTCTTGCATTTTTCTTTACTTGACAGTTTGCTTCCCTGTACTTTGCTCGCAGGTCTATTTTCTCACGTGGATCTTGACACTGGTTGATCTTCTGTTTCAGCTCTTTCCTCTGTTCTATCTTATCCCATGTCTCTGGTGTTAGCCACACTTTTTGTTCTCGCACCTTCTTGCCTAGAACTTCTGCACAAGTGGTCGTCCAGATGTTTTTAAGTTCTGTCCAGTGGTTTTCAATAGATGCTTCATTTGATCCTGCTGCTTCCTCAAGGTTATTCTTGATTTTGCAGTTGAACTCTTCTCTTTTCCTGGTGTTCCTTAGAAACTGGACATTGAACTTATGGTGTGGTCTGTCAGTTGTGGTGTGGAAAGATCTCATTTTGACTTTCATTGTTGCCACTAGTAGCTGGTGATCTGATGCTACGTCCGCTCCACGCCTCACCTTGACATCCAGTAGACTTCTTCTCCACTTGCGGGAAACTGTGATGTGATCAATCTGGTTTTCGGTTTTTCCATCGGGCGAGGTCCAGGTAGTCTTATGGATTCTCTTGTGTGGAAAAATGGTACCTCCAATGACCAAATCATTGAAGGAGCAGAGGTCCGTAAACAGCTCCCCATTTTCGTTGCAGATGCCAATGCCATGTCTTCCCATGATGAATTCTTTGCCTGTGTTGTCCTCCCCCACCTTCGCATTTAGGTCTCCCATGACGATTTTCAGGTCTCTCCTTGGTGTGCGATCAATCAGAGATTGTAGGGAACTATAGAACATTTCCTTTTCCTCTTCCTTGGCCGCGTTGGTTGGTGCGTAGCACTGGATGACTGTGCACTTTCTTCCCTTTGAGTTGAATCTTGCTGACAAGAGTCGTGATGAAACTGGTTCCCATGCCATCATTGCCTTTGTGGCATCTGGTGTCATCATCAGGGCTACTCCTTGGGTGTGGTCATGGCCTAGGTCTTCATGGCCGGAATAGATGATGGTCTCCCCTGACGTTAGTCTGGTTTGGCCACTTCCATTCCATCGTGTTTCGCATAAACCAAGGATTGTGAGGTTATATCTCTTCATTTCGCTTGCCACTTGCGCTGATTTGCTGCTCTCATATAGGGTTCTGATGTTCCAGGTCCCTATCCTGGTTTTTGCCTTTGTCTTCAATAGATTTCTCGGTGTGCTGGCTTCCCTTAGGCTTTCACCAGTACACGTCATGGCCTCGTTTTCAGAGGAATCTCTCCGACTAGGCTCTTCCTGGGGTAGTGTTCTTGCGGTTTCTGTAGCATACGAGGTTTTTACGAGTTGGGGTTGCTAGCCCCAAGCCCAACCTTCCACCATTTCTGGCTTCCGGTGTGTTTGGAGTTGGTTTGTTAGTCCCCTTCCCCTAACCTATTGTCTTCCAGGCAATGGATTACAATCTCATACCACGTGAGACCAGACAGGTTTTGGGTTGTGTACAAGCTGTCCCGGCACGTCAAGCCCAACCAACTCCAGCTACTGTGTAATGAAAGCTGCAAGCAGGGCAAGCATTTCATACCAGCAGCACGAGACAGCTAATTGCCTCGATATTTCTAAAACCTACAGACTAGCCATTTTCAAACAAAATGGCAAAAGAAAGTTGCAAGCAAAAAACGTGTCACATCCCCACAAATTGGTTATTTTTTGCTACTTTTGTGCTCTTTGGATATTTGTAGTTGCTGTTTTTTTCCCTCATAATTAATGCCCTACAAAGGCCGACTGGAACCATTCACCATATAAGCAGGTCAACCACCAGGTCAAGTTTGTACCCTGGCTTGGAAAAAGCAACAGGGCTTAAACTAATTTGACTTTTATCTCATCATCCTTCTGTGTAATAATAAAAAACAACAGGACCCTCTAGGCTATAGGGAGAACAGATGCCTCATCCGAGTCAGTGATGAGCATGAGCCCAGGACCCAGATGGACAGAGAAACCCGTCGCTCGGTCAGAGCAGGTGCGGTTCAAACAAGCTCGAAATATGGTAGAGGGCTGTGCCAAACGGTGAAGACATACTGTAGCTCATCAACCATTTGACCACCAGCAATAAAACTGCAATACATATGCCATTATGCGTGTCCTCATGCCGAACAACTTTCGTCTTCTGACTATTTACCTCTGATCTTTAGATGACCCACTATTTTAAATGAAAAATGTCTTGTCGGCACTCCGGGCCAAACAGTGCAGTCGTTGTGTGACGAAATGCTGCAATATGGTAGAGGGCTATGTCGCCGTGCTTAGACACGAAGCCCACAACCATTGGCCAAGGGGTGGCGCTACACCGATCAATTGAAAATGCAAACTTTGAATAGGCATAGCTCATGAACCGTTTGACCGCCAGCAATAAAACTTCATTAAACATATAGGTCTCCTCACGAGGAACAAATGTGGTATGGGGACCTACAGTATGGCCTGTGACGCTCTTCTATCTCCCACCATTTTGAATGATATGAAACAGTTAAAAATCTACTCGTGAGGGCAGTGCAAATTACCACCTCTTATATTTGTACTTTGTTTTATTCTATATATTCTATTTCTACTGATTTTGCTATAAAGCTTTTATTATGGCTTTTTGATCTTATTGTATTTGTACTGTCACACTGTAGAGGTTACAATACTATCACTGCATGTAATGTTACTGTACATGTGACAAAACACCTTGAATGATTGTGATTAATTAACTTACAGTAATTGTATCCCAGCTGTTTATTAACTGAGCAGTGGAAGCATTTAATAAAACTTAGCTTGACATTATTCTTCCAGTCTATTGATTAACAATTCTACTGACCTTTCAGCAATGCATCCTGGGATAGGTGTTAAAAATGTCACAGATCACAGTAGTGAACCTTTCAGGCCTGATTTCACAACTCGCTCTGCAAGACATTACTCTACAAGTCATATCTTCAAAACTGGTGGGTCAAACTGAACAACCAATGTCAATTTGTAGCTACTTACTCGCGTAACAGTGTCAACACATTGATGATCTATAAGCTAAATAGGCCTATGTGGTGCAGAGTGAGCTTGTAGATTGCTATTTTTTGGTGTTAAGGTCCTTTCAAATGGGCATAGTTCATTTTCAATGAGACCCGTGTTTTTTTTAAATCAATCAGTCACCTTAATTCAAGTAGGGTTTTTTTATGATATATATTTTGGGGCATGTCATGTGGTCTACCTGCAAAGCCTTTGTGATCTACTGGTAGATCGCGATCTACCTTCTGGGCACCCCTGCTGTACACTCAAGACATGCTCCTTATATGGCAAGTACAGAATACATTCCATGTTGAAACCGTGCAGTCAGTTCCCGCGAGCGTAGCAGATTTACAGGTCAGTTTCATCAAGTATCTAGAGGGTTTGAGTGCTACTGAATTTGCAGTTAATTCCTTCCAGTGTATGACTTGATTTTCACGATAAATTTAAATCCCTGCGATGCGATTGTGAGTGGATCGTTATCACAATAAATGAATAACAACAGCTACTATCGTCCAAACCCTATAGGCCTCAGACATTGCCGTTACCATTATGCATTATTGTTCAAACCAAATACCAATATGGCCGTGCCTCTCAATAGAGGCATGAGAAGATGATGTTTGACATCTCCACACCGAGCATGTCATCAAGTCAACACAGTGACTTCACTGGTCGCTGTAACAACCAACCCCTCTCCTTCTCGTTCTCTCTCTCTCTCCATGGTTTCGCTGTCTCTCTCATATTCCCCATTCTCCATCGACTTTCTGTCTCTGGCTCTCCCTCTATTTCTCTTTCATCTTTCGTTTAATCCTGCCTGCCACCCCCTTCTCTCCTGTCCCTTCACTCTCTCTCTGGCTTGGAGGGATTGCTCAGTACATGTCATGGTGTATTGCAACCGAGGGACTGGTGTGATCGCATCATGTGAGCGTATGTGCATGCGTGTGTGTGTGTGTATGCGTGTTATTTTATGGAAAGGTATTTATATAAACACCAGTCTTTGTGTCAGTGTGTGTAACTGAGGGACTTGTGTGTTCGCATCATGCACAATGCACACGTGTGTGAGTGTATGTGCATGTATGTATGCATGTACTGTACAGTATGTGTGTGCGCAATGATTTATAATACTTTATACAGTATAGTAAGTTACCTAAAACACAGTCACTGCTGTGTGTGACTGTCCGTTCTGTTGCTGTGTGTGTGAAAGCATAGCACAGCAAGACAAGGCCCTCCACTGTGCTGCAGAAGCAGAGAGACAACAAAGAAAGGAGAGATGCACCACTAAAACACACCTCCTCTGACTACAACTACAACTACAACCATCCACAATTGTGCAACATAACATAGCAATAGGACATTCATATATTTGACTTAGAGCAGTGGTTTTCAACCTTTTTCATGTCAAAGCCCATTCTTTAGTCGGCCTTTGAGCCACAGACCACCATTTGATGACATTTAGCCTCTCAGATCCAAACCTTTGGATATTTTGTTGTCGTTGGAGGTCGTACCATAGGAGAGATACCAGGCAAACGATCAAAATAACAATTCTTCTACATTCTCTAATGGTGTAGACTTCTTGTAAATTAAGTAATCCAGATGTTTAACAAAAATGTAACTCTTGAGAACGTGAAATTAAACTAAATGGACCCGTAAGGCTCAATTTGGTTTAATTTTATACTCTCAAGAGTTAAAGATCTACAAGGGTTCATTTGGTTACCAACTCTCCATCATTTAGATGGGGGCCACCTGGGAACCCCCTCAAGGACCACTGGTGGTCCCCGGACGGGACCACTGGTTGAGAATGATGATGGAGGGTTATCATTGGGAAGCCCAAAACAAGAGTCTACTGTATATACAGTACAGTAGCAAGAGCAGAATAAGACATTTTTGCATTGGCGTTTTTCATGAGATGTCTGCTGTCACCATGATGACATTTTGCGATTAACGATTTAATTCTGTGTCCGTCGTTGGACATTGGGACATTATGAATTATGTTTAGCTTCTTTTAGGCTTCATACACAAAAGTTGCACAGGGCAGATATGACAAACATATTTAATTGTATACTGTAAAAACAAATATATATAGCATACGCCTCTGCAGTGTTTATACAGTATGTCTATGGTTGAGAGTGTGGTCTGGGCATTGCAGACTTCCGCCGTGCCCGTGTCATAGCTTAGGAGGCAGCCAATCATGACTAGGTCACTACGACGCGTTGGCTGGCAGCGTTTAGGCGGCTCCCATTGGCTTAGGCAGCGTTTAGGCGACTCCCATTGAAGACAAGGTCGCTTACATTTCATGAGCTTTCATTAGTCAGGTTTCACCGGACAAAAAAAAAACAACAATAGTGGATATAGCCATGATGCGATGTGCTTTGAGCTTGTAGATCTGCTGCTACTTCCACTATTTTAGAAACTGTTTTTAACATGGAAATGATTATGAAGATTGTGTAACAAATCATTGCAATTATCCCAAATAATTGTGATTAGGCGATTATGTAACTGTGGTGACAGCCCTGGCACCTCGCAACCCCCATACTCCGCTGTATACTGTTCAACCCACAGACTTATGATGTTCCTTACAAATGAGGCATTAAAAGTCACTGCCAAAAAGCATCTTTAAAACAGGGAAATAATCTACCGACACAAATTGGGAAATTTACTGTAATCAGTTATTTTAAATCACATCTTGTGTTGCGTTTATCGTGAACTGAAGACAGTTGCTTCCCCACTCAAACTCGCTTGCTCGTCGGGGCAACCTGAAAGCAAAATCCACCTGCCCGAATGGTCTATTTACTGTACAGCACATAATATACGGATGTGTGCTTACTTGAGTAACCTCATTTGGCACCTGTAAAGTAGGTGACACAGATAAAGCTTGGTGACAGTGCGTGGTTGGGAATGCGAGTAGTCTACATGCCATGGCTTCAACAGTAGTAAAGTGCTTCATGTCATACTATACTAACCCCCATCCTGCCCCCCTAAAGAGAACCCTCCTCCACGATGAGCAGACCATATGCCCCCAACCCACCTTTGTACAGTTGGCTACGGGGTCAGTATGCTCCAATTCCCTGGAAAACATATTATAACGTAGCACACACAGACACATACAATGTTCACCTTATCTGATCAGCATGGAGATTAGTGCAGTGGTGCAACATTATTTTCTCACTCAACAGTAAACAAACCAACATACGGTATAACAGGATCGGCACATTTCCAAAGTGAGAATTAAGGGGTTTTATAAAAAGGTGGAAAACCACTGAATTAGTGAATAATGCATTTATTGGAGTGGATTAATGATCACTTTTTTTTTAGCCCCTCCTATGTCCAGCTTTGAGGGTTTGTGTAAACACAAATATAAACACAAACATTTGATGCAAATGACAACGAATGGTCAACTTTGAGTGTTTGTGTAAACACAAAGATTGCGTAAAGACAACATTGAAGAGGAAGGTGAGGACGCAAATTCTGATTGGCTGGAATTACAAGATGGTGTAGGATTATGTAAGATGATAAGAGCGCCCCTCACTTCACACAGGTGTGATTTTTTTTTAATCAAAATGAGCACGAGGCATGTGAGATGTAAGCCATGGTCCATGGTTCCATTTTGGACCCTCTATCTAGTCTAATGGACTCAAATTGACCTTTACAGGATCTATTTGAGTTAAATGAAAATGTCAGCACAGAGTTAGGCTATATAACACAACAGATTTGTCAATCCATCAACAACAATAATCACCACTTCTCAATCTCATCCTCCAGTCCACATTGATAACAAACCTGCCAACACTCCTGAATTTAGCACAAGCAACTCTTGGCACTTTTATCATTTTTTTTTGCTGCGCTCCAGAATTGTAATTTCTCCTGACAAAATATAGCCTTCATTTTGGACCTCTCAAGCCAGACACTATTATGGGAAAACGTGAGCTGCCATAATGTTTATTCATGAGTTTACTGCACCTGCCATTTGGGGACCAACACAGGTGTTTCAATTTGTCTGAACAGTCTGATTGGCATAGAACCAATTTGTTTGCGACACCTTTTTGGTCCCCAACATGGCAGTTGTAAGACTACATTATTTTGAAACTCATGAATACTACAAAGTCTGTGATTTCTAACTTAGAATACTAACAGTGAATAACTGAATATACTAAGTCAAATACAGTGAATATTAAGTCAGTCAATAAATACTAGACCATGGTGAAGTTAGTGAATACGAAGTCATGCAGTGAATAATACTACACATAAACACTAAAGTCAATACTAAACTCAGTGAATCCTACCCAAGTAAGAATACCAAACGACTCGCCCCTTTACCAACTCGCCCCCGCTACATTTTTTGTTGTTCCCTCCACCAGAAAAACTCTTTTTATTTTTCCAGTCTATACTACGGTTGAGAATGACGGGAGCGTATTATGGGCTACTATACTAAGTGCGTGTAGGCTATTTATACTGGTGGAGGTAATGCTACTTCTACTATACTGGTAGTGGTGATGCGTTTATTTATAGCAGCAGGCAGCCGCTCCGCTCAACACTTGGCGCGGACCGACGCCAAAATAACTCGTCCTTTTCAGTTTGTGGCGGCCGGCCGGCCGCCGGAGCTGAGCTGAGCTGCATGCTGTGACCATAGGGGCTCTGGGCTGTGACCAATTGGAGAGGGAGGACAGGCTTCTTTTGCTATACTACATGTACCTACCGGCTACCGGCCATGCAATGCATGCAGACGAATTCTGAAAGCTACCCAGCAACACACACACAGTGACACACACACACACAGTGACACACACACACACACACACACAGTCACACACCACAAGGTACAATATTATTTTACATTTTTACCTCCGAGTCTCTCTGCTGCTGCTCCTTGGCCGCATCTTTATTCCCTCTCGACAGCAGCGGTCTCTGGCCATTGTTGCCGTTAATGTTCAGATCATTAATGATGGAAGAATTAGGTACCTCCATCATGTCGTCTTCTTCTCCCCCTCCTCCGACCTGCATCTTTCTTATTGCTGTGCTTTAATTCGGTCAGTTATTATTACAGGGGGAGCATTCCGTTGAAGAAGCAGGCAGCGACCTGGACGGCGCGTACACACACATACAGCGGCTGTCAAACTGAAGTGGAATCAGCGCACACATTGCATGGGTTTCCATGCAACTTGAGAGACAATCTCCACCTCGGTGCGTTGGATTGGCTGCAGCCGCTGTAGCCAGGGAGGGAGGGAGGGCGGGGTTAGGAGTGGGCTGGATTGGCTGGCAAGGTGAATATTGGTCTTGGTCATGACCTACACCAGTGGTTCTCAAACGTTTTCATGAAAAGAAAAACTGGCAAACGATTTACGTCATAATACTCTAAACAAACATTAAAGTCCATAGACTTGGCTGCCACATGATATAATCTTCAAGTCATGCATTGAAGGGGCTAGTGCCCCTCAAAACAGGTGCAACCGGCCTGGGCCATGGCTCAGTGGTCCAGGCACCTTGGCTGGTAATCCAGTCTGGCAGTGTGCCGTGGGTTCGACTCCTGATCCCGATGGCCTTTACTGCATGTCTTCCCCCCCATCTCTCTCCCCATTTCCTGTCAGCCTACTGTCTGTCCCTCCATCAAAAAATTAAAATAAAGGCGAAAGCCACAAAACAAACCCATTAAAAACAGGTGCAACCATGGTGTTTAGGAAGGACCATTCCTCTGAACTGACTCATGATGGCAAGGACCTCAGTTTTAAAGACTTTTGGAGTTCATTCCAAGACTTTGGGCCACTGACAGAGAAAGCTGCCTTGCCCAGCTCTGTCTGAGCATGAGGAAACTTGAGCATTAAAAAACAAATCACACCCGTGTGAAGTGAGGGGCGCTCTTATCATCTATTGCTTCATTGTTAATGGGAATTTAATCTTCGTGTAGGACAAAAATCACACCGTGTGAAGTGAGGGGCACTCTTATCATCTTACAACATAATTTACAACATAATGTTTGTTTAAGCAACGGGTGCTAATGTTTAAGTCCTCAAAACAAACATTACATTTCTCTTCATTACTTGTGCAAGCAGAGAGCGCAAGTAAGGTGGTTTATCCGGCTCTTTGATGCGTATGCCGTGGTACATATACTGATTTCGAGAGTGATGTAATGAAGATATGTATCAATGCCGGGGTATAACTGGCTCTCGATGGTGTTTGTGTCGGGTGGATTAAAGGTAATGCCTCTATGTATACATGTATGTAATCTGAAACCTACCTTTATTACGTCACCATCGAAAGCCATTTATATCCCCATTCCCCTCATTGATACATATCTTCATTATGTCATACTCAAAATGAGTATACCACGGCATACGCATAAAACAACCCAAGTGACCACAATATACTACTTTTCAACTTACATATACATACATAACTTTACCTGTTAGCTAACCAATATTGAAACATATCGTAATTACGTCACCATTGACGGCTAGTTATAACCCGACTTTAGTATTTCATTTCAATGTTTTACAGAGAGGCTGAGATTTGAAAGTTCGTAGCGGTCGACAGTAATTGCGCGCTCTGCTTGCGCACTAGTGTGCAACGCACAAGTAGACACTCGATAGAGTGCAGTTCTAGTTGTCTATAGCGTTTTCTTAAGCAAACATCGTTGAAAGACACATATGACCTAAATTCCCAATTCATTGTCAATGGCATTTAATGTTAGTGTTCTACATCCTATGCTAGGGTATATGAGGGGGTAGCGCCCCTCAAAAAAAATCACTGGGGGTCAGATAGGTGCTATTGTTCTGTTCCAGCATGGAACAAATATAAGCAGGGAACATTCCAGCAATGGCTTTAAATAAAAACAGTTACCAGTGTTCCTCAGTCAGAGAGGATACACCTGCGTTCTCATAAAGTGCACAGTGGTGTACCGCTAATTATCACGAGTAATCCACCTTAAGTCAGAGTGGTAGAGAGACACTAGACGCTTTAATAGTGATAGAATAATGTCACCAGGACTGAGAGGAAAGTGGCCTCAAAAACCTTGGTTTCTGGTTGGATAAACACCTACATTTTAAATTTCATATTGATTCTTTCTGCAAAAAGCTTAAATTGGGCATCTTCTACAGATTGAAGGCTTGTTTTACTTGTGCCGCTGGCAAAAAAGGGGGGGGGGGGGGTTGCTTCCTTTGGCCCCTGGTCGTGAAACAACCTGCAGACCAGACTCAAATTGGCCTTGAAAGTTCCACTGAGAAGTTTCAAAAGGATCATCTCAGACTGTAAACTTCAACATCGGCACATGTTCGGACGTATAACCAGCCTTTGCATATAGGCCTACATATTTATTATTTCTGTACATGTATTGTACATGGTGTATTTTCTCTATGCACAACTTTGCACCCTGTCACTTAAAGTGTATCACTTTGGAGATTGTTGTTTATATTATTATTTTTTTGTAGGTACTTTGAGGTGTATCATGGATGTATTATTGTCTGCTCTGTAATTTGTCATGTACGATGTAAAACATCTGGGATTCCGAGGCTATATGTATGTATGATGCAGCATTGAAGTGTAATTTTATTTCTGCCTCTTGGCCAGTTGAAGTTCCCACTTGATAAAGAGACTTTGTCTCAATGTGTTTTTACTGGTTTGTCTGGTTAAATAAATAAGTCAATGTTTTTTTTTAAATTAGAAACGAGAAAACATGATTTATTGCCATGCAGAACCAAGTCTTTGTCTCAGTTTAGAGACAAGATCATCAACAATCAACAAGATCAACCGAGTCTGCAACACAGTATACCTTTATATATCTTTATGTCTAGAGTTGTGTCATGAGGTTCTATTGTGATGTGATGTCTGAGTTGAAGTGTGTGGTAGGGTTTAGTACCACACTCCAACTCAATAGACTACTAGACTCACTAGAGCTATTTTGCCGACTCCGAGTGACACTGAAAATGAAGCCGAGGTTAATATTCCACAATTCAGTGGAATAATAAAACTCAGAACAAGCTTTGCATTTCAGCCATGACTTTTTAAACATGTGTGTAGAAACAAATTGTAGGCTACTGTGGCAATTGTACGACAAGTGCTGAAAGAAATATGTATTTGTCCACGAATGGCTTGCTTTCATAGACCTGGTTGAAAGTGGCAAATTTGACCTGAACACAGCTCATCAAAAATGTGTGATGTTTCAAAGGCTCAAGGCCAAGGGCCTGAGCAATAAAACAATAAATAAAATAAAGTGACAGTATTTCTTTATACATCTTTATTCATTAAGATTACAGATCTTTTTTTTTTGTTTATTATTATTGCTCATCATCTACCATTATCACTTTCAATATTTAAACATAGTAATTTTTCTTAGACAACTTAAACAGGTTTTATTTTTTGAGAATTTTGCCAGCTTGTACTGAGGATTTACAACAATAAATACAGGAGTTGATTCTGCTCGTGTTCCCCAGACTTTTTTTCTTTTTAGATTTTCTTTTTTTTAAAGAGGTTGTTGTTATACATCTGTATACAGTATATATATTATATGATGCTGGTGTTATCCCCCTCCCACCCATGTGATCGTCGGCCCTTTTATTTGTCCCCCAAAGTGGCCAACGAAATGTAATATAAATAAAAATAAAATAGACTAACACACAGATAAAACATTCACACACACATACCTAAATTCACCCACCCATGTACTCATAAAAGCCTAATTTATTTAGTGTGTCCACTATGGTAAAGATGAGCTGGAGTGCTTCTCTTCCCAGCTCAGAGCATCGTGCTTATCAGTGCTCTCAGCGTCCAGCATTTTTTTTTTTTTTTGTGGCACGCGTTTTAAGAAGAAAGCGGTTCAACTTTTGGGGAGGAGCGCCGGTCTGACAACCCAAACCTGGCTGGTAATGTACAATCTAATGGTGACTCGTTACCACAACCATGCGAAGTCCATAGCTATTTTGTGCTAATAATAACAACACAGATTGTTATCTGGATCTTGTGACTTTGTATGCCATTTGTCTGTTCTTGTCTTTGTATGTTTACAGGTTTTTTTTTACCTGCCTGTAATATGAATAGCCCAATTTGGGACATGCAAATAAACTTGACCTTGATGACACGGTCACACAATGTTCAAGGACAGTTGTTGCGCGCATCAATATACGGTACACGCTGCATGCGAGTGGGCAGTGTGACCGAGTTCTTGTTCTCCTTGTTTTTCCTCTTTTAAAAACATATATTCATTTTACAGTTTTCTGTAGGATGCGAACTACAAATACCGAAACTATGATATCCAAAGTGCTCCTCCGTAAAATGACAGTGTGGACACATTCCATTATACCTGGTTGTTGTGACTGAGCTCTTAGATCGGCCAAGTATAAACCAAGAAGAATTACCATTCACCCAAGAAAGCAAACGTGATGTGCAAACCACAGAGCATTGTTAACTGCTTCAGGAGGTGAGAAGGAGACAGTATAAAGCGCTATGGATGTGGATGACTGACTTAAGGCCTATTCATACTCCAGTTTTAGGTGATAAGGTGACCACCGAAACGGTGGTTAGTAAAAACAGAGACATGCGTTCGGTCGTCATGTTGTAGTTTTCGGTGGTCACCTTATCACCTAAAACTGGAGTAATGAACAGGCCTTGAGACAGGCTGTTCCCGGATGGAGACGAGGTGCAAAGCAAATCACAAACGGCAGCATTGGAGCAGTAAAATGTGACAGATATTTTTTGGGGGTACAGTACAGGTTTTAGTTCCAACATACTATTGGTCAGACTGTCATTAGACCGACACCCTATACCCAAAACCCTAACCTAACTGCAAGCACGGCGCAACGCATGTCGGACCAACGCATTGTCGGGAGCGACGGGTGATTTCCGCATGTCAGACTTTTGGTGTGTCGGATCTGCGTGTGCATCCCACTTTTTTTAGGAGGGGGGGGTTTAGACACAACAGAGGGCCTTGTAATTTCACAATAGCATGGCACACAGCAGTTGGGCTATATACACAGGATTCTTTCCAGTTTGCCCCATAAAAATGATAATAATCAAATTCTGCTCAACGGTGAATAGAACAGGGGTGATGTTATGGCTGTCATCTAGGATTCAATCACTGTAATTCACAACAAGACGTAACATTTAGAATTTAGGCATGTATATCGGCACTGGCGGGGGGGGGGGAAAGAAAAGTTAAGCCTATATGTTTGTGCAATTCCCACATTTCCAAAAGTATCACATTTCCCCCTTTTCCAGATACGTCACAGACTCCCCTCTGCACACATAGCAGATCAGTGGTTCTCAAGGTGGGATTCTGGGACCATCCTTCCTTGAGTGAGGCTCACAGCTAAATGACTGCTAGTTAGGAACCAAATGGACCCTAAAGCCCTAACCACATCAAAGAGCGTACAAATGGAACCAATTTGGTTCCATATTGTACACTCCCAAGTGGCATATCAAACTGGGGTAATAACTGGAGTAGATGTTTCTAAGTGCAGTACCAGAAGCATCAGGGTTGCTCTGGTTTGTAAGAAGGAACAACTGTTTTATAACTGTGACTACCGTCATGTCAGCTCAGGTACTCACGGAAGTGGTTCTCAAACTTGTATATCATGGACCCCCAAATCAACATGTTTCGGACCCCCATCTGAAAAAAAGGGACCACCGATAAAAGATTGGCGTTTCAAAATATTCCAAATGCGTCAAAACATTTTCAAATGAGAACAGCTACAAGCTAATTTAAACTAAACTAATTTCGCTGCCTGGAACCCCACTCATGGGGGACCCTCACTTTGAGAACCATGACTGGCTTGTGGTACCAGAACTTAAGAATTGGGGTTCACTGAACTTTAAGCCCCAGCATCCGTATTCTGGGAAAACCTTCACAGAAAGATAATTGTGGCTTTTTGTTGAACGACTACAGTATTTCATAACGGCAACATACTTTTGAGTGAGGACCTGGAGGGTCAACGTTGCTGTACATTTGGTTTGTCTTTATGTATAGTCTCCGTCACAGTATTCAAAGAATGAGGTTTTTTTTAAGTACATTTATTACACTTACTGTAGCATCATCATAGAACATTTAAATTGCTTATTCATTATAATGACATTAAAGTTTGATTCTTTTTTTACTCTCTCTCTCTCCAAAAGGTAACGTAGACAATTAGATGGCAGAGGAAACAAAACGAAACAAAGAGAAAAAGATAGAAAAGTCTTAATTTCTATATAAATATCTAAATACAGTATATATATATCCCCCCATAATGATTTCACAAATCCGCCATGCTTCTAATACATTATAGTAAGTAATGCTTGATTGGGGAGGAACAGAAACTAAAACGAACACTTGAACCCCAGCATCTATTTGCAAGAATAACTGATAAACTACAATGTGTCGCAACACACGCTTGTAGATCGGCCATTTTTGTCGAAGAGATTGATTTGGTGTAGACGTAAAACGTACAGCTGTAACTCAAGTCCGGTTCTCTAGGAGGGTTTACAGTAAGTGGTTAAATGCTGCTGGCTAAAAGCGAATTTGTCGTACTTCAACACCGGCGTACGCGTGTTCCTTGAGCAGCAGGGAAGCAGGAGACGCACAGGGAGATTGAATATGCAGTTGTTGTTTTGTTTTTTTTTAAAGTAGAAGGAGATGATTTTACTGTGGCTTTTGTGGAAAGACGGCTGGGGAAAACAGGGGGTCCCCCGGTCAATGAAACCGTTCCTGTCCAGTCATACTATGAAAAGGGAAAGATGGGGAAAAGGAGGCGCTGACTACATACAATCGTATTGAGGATAACATGTGGAGAAAAAAAACAAAGAACTGCACATATAATAAAGATTACAACGTTTTAGAAATGGAACGACAGACGGTGAAATCTCTGTGAAAAACAGAAACAGAACAAAAAGCAGATCCGATGAAACTAAAGCCAAGATATGATTATTGGACCCTGAGATCCCACCCCTGTCCAACCCAGTCCGACCCCCACCCTCGGCAGGAAATGAAAAAACAAAAACGAATCAAAACAGAAAAACATAATCACAAGTAGAAAAAGACATAAAAAAAATGCAAGACAGGAAAACCCGTCCGTCAAGAGATCTGCAGAGGTCATCTTCATTCACAACACAAGGTTTTTTTTTTTTTTTTTTTTTAAATCAAGTTTAGTTTTTCTCCTTTTTTTGGCGCATTTTCTTTTCTCAGTATCATTAATTAATTGATAGTTAAACAAGAGATAAAAGATCAGGTGACGGAGGAAGGGGCAAGGGGGGGGGGATGATCTATGAACACGAAAAAAGATGAGACGGTGGTGGTGGTAAAAGATTTAAGATGACGGGTGAAAACATCGATCAAAAATGAAGTCTTTGGGGGGGGGAAAGAAGACTGCCGATGTTTAGGGAATGCTAAGCTAGCAGGAGGCGAACATCGGGAGTAGCTAGGTTACAGTTTTAAGTTGTTGCAAACTTGCAACCCCCCCCCCCCCCCCCCACCTCAAGAAATCGACAACCCATTGTAAATAAATTAAAAAAATGACTGCCGAAAAATGCGGGCAAAAAAGCCACACCCCTTCCAGTCAGCACTTCCTCTTCTCCGGTGTATGAAGCAGAGGGTGGTAAGATTCTGTCCCTCCTTCCTTCCTCTCGTCCTTCTGTGGGCCTGTGCGATTTGTGGTAATTATTGGTAATTTCTTCATTCTTCACCTCGACGTCATGTTCTTTTTTTTTTTTTTTTTTTAATACCTTGAAGATAGAAAAAGACACCACGTCAGTGTCCATGTCTCAATAACAGCAACACAACAGCTCCAGATTCTCAACTCATTGTGAGGTCGTAGACCGGCTATGTTTGCATGATGCCATCATACGATATCATGTAATATAGCTTAAACAGTTTGAAAACACACTGATGCCCTTTACAAAAGAACACAAGTTTCTTTATTTTCTAATGTGTTCTGCATTGAGAGCTCACTCTTTTGAATCTTAACGATTTCCAGCTTACATTCAATTATATAAATATATTTATTTATTTTTTATTTATTTTTTATTATGTAGCTAAAGGCAAGTTTGTACCTTCCAAACTGACATAGTAAACACGCAACCCTACCTGTAGTAGTTTGGCTTGAAGGGCCCATTCTTGTTTAAGCCCAGGTACTTGGCCTGCTCGTCTGTCAGCTCTGTGAGATGAGCATCAAATGTGGGGAGATGGAGACTGGCCACATACTCATCTGGACAGAGACACACACCATTGGCATATAACTAATAATAACGTAATAACTATTATACTATTGGGAGAAAAATGAAAAAGTAGGAATAAAGTGAGAGAAGACAGAGAAATGGACAGAGACATTCATATTCACAGACAGACCGATATGTGTAGATAATGTTGAGGACTGCTATTAGACATCCCTTATCTTACTATGTCCCAAAAACCTCTCATCTAATTTCTCCTCCTCACCCTCCTCTATCTGTAGGGTATCCGGAGAACTCACCAGTTTATCAACTCGCTGGAATCTTTGTTTTACTTCACCTTAATTTAAATTGCATTGAATTGAGAGAGAGAGAGAGAGACAGAGACAGAGGGAGAGGATAGTTGTTTAGAGTTAACACTATAGAAAGTAGGAATGCTAAAAGGTTAAACACCAAAGTATCGAAACAATGTAATTCATTAGTAAACAATTCCTGAAATGGTAGGCCTACTCATTGGTATTCACATACTCACCTTTTTATCATTATCTAGCTGCACAAAATAATTTGATGAACATCTGTGAGTTTGCCATACTACACTGATGAAGACAGCATGTTAGCATAAAGTTGAAGACATTGATGAAGAATTTCCGCCAAGGCGACTTGGTAAACTGGCGAGTTCTCCGGTATTCATCTGTAGCCCCCCCTCCCATTCCTTCTTTCACTGTGTCCACCTCATCTCTCTGTCACAGAGTGCAGCGGCAGAGAAGAGGACAGACGTCTTTGACAGGGGGCGACCTACTCTATATCTGGCTTGGCTTGTGTGTGTGTGTGTGTGTATCTCCTTGGCCTGGTGTGTGTGTGTCTCCATGAATACAAAGGGGATGCAGTGATAGGCAGAGCAATTGCCAACCTGCTCGCTCGACACACACACACACACACACACACACACACACACACACACAGTAAACAATGCAGGGCCATGGGAGATGGCTCCATTTGGAACGGAGAAGAGTGATGCCATTGTGCCGCTAAAATGACACCACCCCCCCCCCTCAACACACACATTTCTTATTACTATTTTTTGTAATAAAAACTCTCCCATCACTCACCCATCTTCTTAGGCAGCAGGTAAACATCCTGCTTGTAGCGTCCTTCAGGGGCATTGTACAGCTCTATCAGAGCCAGGGCCTGACGCGCGCACACACACACACACACACACACACACACACACACACACACACACACACACACACACACACACACACACACACACAAAGAACACTTACTCTGTAACTGCCACTAAAAACGTACAATGTGTTTTTTGTTTTTTTTTAAGATAACTGGTGGACACACGGCCAGCATTTTCTTTTGTCATCAAAGTGTTTTAATGATTTTACAATAAAGCAAACAAAATACACATGACTTGACACGGTCAGCATTAAAGGTTAGACGTTAGGAGCGTTAGGGTTACCTGGGTGGTGGCAGTGATGGACAGAACAAACGTGGGCACGGTGGAACAGCTGAGGTTCAGAAGACGACCCTGGACGGAAAGACCAGATTGGAAACGAGTCAAAACGAGACATTAAGAGACAGCCAACAGGTTTGAAGCCCCTTTCAACCTGGAGGTTTTGCCGACTTGCTAATGGGGGACCATTGAAAACAAATGAGGACATGTCACTCCGAGGTGAGGTAGAAGGTCTGGTGACACAAGGTTACTGCCAATGTAGGCTATCTTTTGTTGTTTTTTTTGTATTTTTGCCCCAGTATTTCAGAAGCTAGACTGGGCAAGATCTCAATTGACTGGCCCTGTGGCCGAGTGGCCCAATGGACGCTACGCCGGTGACTTCATGTACAGCATGGCACCAACTGCCACATGATGATGATTCAACTGGCATCGTGGTCAAACCATTTCCCACATGACATGATCTGTTATCATACGTTTTCCTCTTCCTCTGAGCTCACCATTTAGATGTTTTTTCTTTTATCTCGGAGGCAAATATTGCTCATCCCCTTTAATCTTTTTCCTGGTCAGTGTGTGAGTCAGACTATTTGACTTGTTTAAGCCAGTGGGTTCATGTAGTGTATTAGATGACTAAGAAGAGGAGGTTAAGCCTGCATTAAGTGCATTAAAAAAAAAGAGACAGAGGCGCTGCTAATTGAGGTTCAGCACAAACAGTTGCAGGATTCACTCTAGTTTGTCTTAGATTAATATCAAATCGCCTACTGTCCTCTCTGGTCGTCTCAGAGAGCAGGACAATCATGGCCCCAGGTGTGTGTGTGTATCATGCGTGTGTGTGAGTATCATGTGTGTGTGTGTGTGTGTGTGTGTGTGTGTGTGTGCGTGTGTGTGTGTATCATGTGTGTGCGTACCTCAGCCAGCAGTACTATCCTCTTGCCGTCAGGCCAGATAACGTGATCCACCTGAGAGCGAACTCTCTCCCAGGTCAGTTCTGGAGTCCTCAGACTGGCCTAAACATCAGTAAGAGATCATCATCATCATCATCATAAAGAGACAGGGTAAAACCCATTAAGACCTGAGGAACCCCCCCCCCAATCTGAAAATGTTTTGTGCCAGGGACCCACAGAAGAGACGATTTGTGTTAAAAAGTTCAAACAAACACTTTCAAGATTTTAAAAAATATGAATGTTCACAAATAGTAGATGGACAAGCTCTGTTCCAGGGGGTCACCCAGCATAATTACATAATATAGCATCTGTGATCATAATCATTTAACCTTTTATAACTTTGCCGACGTGCTATGAGCTTGTAGATCTGCCAATTTTAAACACAAATATTTGCTATATTGAGACGGGGGTTCCGCGGACAAACACACTCATCATTCTGGGGTTCCTTGAAATGGAAGAAGTTACAGAAGTCCTGAATTGATCAAAGATATAAAGAGGTGTAAACTGACCACATCAATCTGAATTGATCAAAGATATAAAGAGGTGTAAACTGACCACATCAATCTATAAAGAGGTGTAAACTGACCACATCAATCTCAGTGTTGGAGTGTCCCATGTTGCACACGATGCAGCCGTTCTTCATGCGGTCCAAGTAGTCCCTGACCACCACGTTCTTATTGCCTGCACACACACACACACACACACACACACACACACACACACACACCATCAGGACATTTTACTTGATACATTGTCACACAAATAGTTTAGTTGAAGTAATGATATCATTGTGTTATTGGTTTTTTGCATTGAACATGATTGGAACATAATAAATGATGTTTGATTTTGATTTATGTTTACAAAGCCTACCATAAAAAAAACAATGTACTGTTTAGTACAGTTTAGTACCTGTGCAGGTGATGACGATATCAACTTGTCTGATGACTTCACTCAACTTCACCATTCTGAAGCCATCCATGCTGGTAGACACACGCAGAGAGAGAGAGCGAGAGAGCGAGAGAGAGAGAGAGATAATGAGTTTGACTGTCCAGTTTGTCCTGTTGAAGACCCATGCTATAGTTTGTTCAGTAACAGGGGTCTCTCAAAATCAATAATTTCATAAATATGTAAGTGTTGCACCCATAGTGCACCGTTAGTTAAAAGCATATTGTTGGCCCAGGCGGCTGTCTGGGCACCGTGACTGGTAATCCAGTCTGGCAATGTGCCGCGGGTTCGACTCCCGATCCCGGTGTGTCACCCCCCATCTCTCTCCCCATTTCCTGTCAACCTACAGTATACCTTATCCCTCTATAAAGCCACAAAAAATATCTTAAAAAAGAAGAAAAAAAGATAAAGCATATTGTTGCTGTCGGGCAGAAACCTCGTTAACAGCAATAAAAAGAATTGTACCTGTGCGAACTCGAGTGGTACAACTATTATTTTATTGTTATAGTTACTGTGTGTGTGTGTGCACTGCAGTGGACAATTGGTGAGTGCTTAGTGTGAATGACCCAGCATCTGCAGGAGTAAATAGGTCGCATGGGGTCAATCGGTCCTACTCTAAACGGACAGACATACTGTAGGCACGGATGGACAGAGACACACACGGACACACATCGCCATTTAAAGGAGCGGTCTGCACCGCGGGAAAAGGAACGGTTTGGGACATACGATATACTGTACAATATAAAGTGATTGTGGAGGCGACGTGTCCTACCAGGCCTGCAGAGCACAGATGGGATCGATCTCTGTGACGTAGACAATGGAGCCCATGGCCTTGAGGGCAGCGCAGCAACCCTTCCCCACCTGAGGAGCATACAGAGGAGAGATAGAAACACATCAAAACAAACCAACAGTTAACTACTACAGTATATAGGAGAACGGCAGTGGATCAGGAGGTGGTGGAGCAGCCGCTCCTGGTTCCATCCCAGGAGTCAAGAAGGCTTTATTTATTAGTGGCCACCTCATCGTTGTTGTCGGCCAGAAAGCTCTCTTATCTCTATATTATAACTTTTTGTGTTTTTTGTTGTTTTCTTTCCAGGAAATTAACAGCCTACTTGATCACACTACAATGTCCACCAATACAACAAAAGCATCAAAAGTATTAGATAATACAAGTTGGAAATGTGGCGCAACGTGTTTTGAGCATTTATGAATTAGAATCCTGAAAAGTAAGCGTTTTGGACTATGAGGTTTCAACCCGACGGAGACGTAACCGTTTTGGACTATGAGGTTTCAACCCGACGGAGACGCTACACAAGTTCAAGCAGAGGAATATTTTCGGGACTTGCTCCGCAGACATTTTTGGTACATCCTAGAAATATATTGAGAGAAGAAATAGTATACTATACCAAAAAAAAGAGATATACAGCGAGAAACAAATGTAAGATATCAGGCTATATCTTAATCTTCTTAATCTTAATATCTCGGGTAGTCATTAGGTACATTAGATTATAGATTATTATGCAGCAGTTCCAGAACGTGACAAAGTAAGAGTGTCCTTGAGAAAGACACTTCTATGTGCTTCTGATGAGCAGGTTTATGGCTTGCATGGTTTCCTCTTACACATAACTGTGCGAGTGGGTGAATGTAAAGCATATTGTACATCGCTTTGGGGAAAGGCTACTTTTGTGTGACGCTATAGTTTGATCAAGTAAGGCATTAATTTACGAAAAAACACAAAAAGTTAAAAATATAGAAACAAGAGGTTCCTCTCTGCCCATAAAATAATACCTTTGCTGCAGTGTCAATGTGTTTCTATGTCAATGACCCCCTCTAGTGGCCTTTCTGTGTTCATTAAAAAGCCAGACACTTGACACCATTTAAAAAATAGACATTTTCAGCTGGCCAAATACATATAATTTTGGGGCTCCTTGACATGAAAACACTTTTAGAGCATGCCCGTGGCCATCATATGGGCATACCTAAACAATCTATGCCAAAACAATGGAAAAAATTCAATTTTTATATTCAATTTTTATATCATAAGTCCATAAAAATCACATTTTAATTACTTTTATCACATTTTAATAACTTTGAACAAAAACGTGCTGCGTGATGACGTGTCAAGCCCCGCATGAATAAAAATTAAGCTTGATTTCCTTCACCTGTTTGATTCCCATTGCTGCGTGTTCCTCCAAACACAGCTGCTTTTGATTACAGAACTACTCCGTCTTGAATCTCATTTAACATGACATCCAGAGTCCAGACATTACTCGTTTTAAACTTAATCAGCACGCTAAATTATGTATCTGAAAACATTATAGTTTAGAAATTAGCCATGAGCTTTGCTGCCGTCTCTCTGTGACTTGTAAAACAAACAATTGCACCACGTCTTTAAGAAGGCAATTTGTAGAATTGGGTCCTCGGGTTAAACTGTTCAAATATACTAAAACAGCAGATCTAACAAGCTCACAAGCTTGTATTACTAATATACTGCTGAGCTAGATGTCCCCACAGGGATAGTAGCAGAGGTTGAGAAATAGACATTGTGAGGACACTTTTCTTGCTCCTCACAAGAGAAATGGTTCAAACTTCAAAACCTTTCAGAGTCGAGCTTGATTTATACCGAGTTGCACGCTGGTGTTGCACATCTAAAATAGGTGACCTACTGTAGAAGCTTGTCGATCTGCTATTTTGGGGCGAGTGACTCACACGTTAGGACAATGGGGGTCACCGAATGATTTTTTGGGGGAGGAGGGGGGGTTAAACAAGCCAGCATACAGCGCATACAGGCTGCACATTTCAAAGGTGACAAAATTCAAGGACAATTCTTGAATTTAATACCTCTTACAAAATTATTATAAAGACCATTAACAAAAGTAACCAACAAACTATACTATTAAAACAAGAATGACACGCCTATCATTAACTGCCAGATAAAAGAAGCGTTGTGCACATGTCCCCCGTCTTTTTCTTTCTTCCATTATTGTTTATTTATTTTGTAACGTGTATTTTTCTCTGTCTCAACCTCCCGGCCGTTTATTTGCGTTAGTTTCCAACATTCTTTTGTTGGTTCAATCGGAAAAGCCAACCCGAGCGAAAATAGGTCCTGCTTTCATCTGGCAAAAATCTAACATTGGCCAAATATTAGCGTGTATGTGTGCGAGTCCTACCTCTCCGTATCCACACACCACAACTTGTTTTCCTCCAAACATCACGTCTGTGGTTCTCTTCAGTCTGTGGGAAGAGAGGAAGATTCACCAAGAGATTTACACAAATCTTCTGTTCTTGGGATCCCGGCCGGCACAAAATATTTTCAGATGGGGGTCCGCAGCCAAATACAATCTGGCTGGGGGCGTGTGCCCCCAGCCAGTGTAAAATACCCGGTAAGCTGGGGCCTCGAGTGGCTTATCTAAAAACATATAGCAATATTAACCTAATAAAACTATTGAATTCACAAAAGTAGCTACGCTTTGCGCCACCAGAGCGAGCCACATCACTTCCTTGTTGTGCTCGGCAAGTAGCCTATGTGACGGGAGAATAGCGCTTGATGTCTCTACGGGGCTGCCTGGAGCCACACATTCAGTCATATGAGCCGGGCGGTGCTTACACGCCCGCACGGCATGTGTTTGTAAAGCAATCAAGCGCTCCCCTTCCCCAGTACAGCTAGAATCAGCTGCGAATGATATAAAGTGATTGAAGGAGTGGGTTATCGGTGGAATTTACACCGGTCACGTGACGGTAACCAGCCAATCAGAATCAAGTATTGGGACTACCCGTTTTAGAATAATGGTTCTAAAACGGTTAGTCCCAATACTTGATTCTGATTGGCTGGTTACCGTCACGTGACCGTTGTAAATTTCACCGATTATCCACACCTTCAATCATGTATCATATGAGCTTGTAGATCTATTTTCAAATGGCCGAAATGTATAGGGCTGAAGTTGTTACTGTATGTTTTGAAATAATAATCAAAATCTACAAAGTGACTAGTAACTAAAGTTTTCAAATAAATGTAGTGGAGTAAAAGTACAGTTGCCTCTGAGATGTATTGGGAGTAGAAGTAAATGTACTGGAAATTGGAAATACTCAAGTAAAGTACAAATATCTCAAAATTGTACTAGTACAGTACTTACCCGTCCAGGATGGACTCTCTACAGCAGTACAGGTTGTCAAACTTCTGTTTGGTCACAGAGTCGTTGACGTTCATAGCCGGGACGCACAGCTTGCCTGCCTTGGACAGCTGGTACAACCTGCGCACGCACACGCGCACAGACACACACACACACGCACACACATACGCATACGTACACGCAAAACATAAGACAAATGTGGAAACTTTAGTTTTGTAAAGGGGAAAAAAATGAAGATTGTAGGCTATATTATAAATAATGCAGTAAAAATGCCTGACATGACAAGCCTAGTAGTATACTGATCACCACTAGGTGGCACCACTACCATATTATATATTATCAGAAAGTGTGTGTGTGTGTGTGTGTGTGTGTGTGTGTGTGTGTGTGTGTGTGTGTATGCAGGATGTACCAGCTGTCAAGGCGGGTACAATGCCACCCTACCTGTGCACCCCAGTAACGCTCTCCTCTACGATGCCTTTGATCTTCTTGAACATGTTGGGGTATTTCTTATAGATCCAATGAGTCAGGTCTCCACCATCATCCAGGATCTGAGACACACACACACACACACACACACACACACACACATCAGCATTGGCTAGTCCAAAATAGCAGATCTATAAGCGCACAGCACATCACTTCGTGCCGAGCTTGTACATCTCACTATTCCTGAAACTTTTAGCAAAATGGTGAAAGTGAACATGTTAAACAAATCTTCTGGAACTACTGGTTTATAAGGCATTCGTAGAATGGGCCTCCGGTCTTAACCCATTCAGGACAGGAACCCCTTTGCGTGTTTAAAGCTTTGTTATACTTTAGCTATTGAAAAATAGCAGATCTACAAGTTCATAGCGGCACAGAGTGCCGTGCTACGAGCTTGTAGATCTGCCATTTTAGAAAAATCCTGAAAATGTGGCACAGATCTTTGAATATATTATATTCTTTCAGAGCGAGCGTTTTCTAATACAGATAATTCCGGGGGTCCTTGGCATGGAAAAGGTTGAGAACCACCGACATAGAAAAGTCTGAATAGGTTAATGTGTCAATTCCAGGGTGCGGTTGACACACTCATTTCTGTCTGCACGGGAAGTCTTTCTTCTTCACAGTTCAAATAAAGGAAATCCTTTTTACCATTGGGCTGTTTCCACATCAGTCCTTCAACACAATACTAATACCGCCTGTTTTCACTTCAAGTACTGATTTATTTCAGCAACACTGCTAGATTCTAATTTTCCATTGGTTTCCATTATTTCAGTGGTTCTGAAAGTTGGGCGGGTGTGTGTGTGTGTGTGTGTGGGGGGGGGGGGGGGTCAGAAATATCACGATATTCAGTTTTATGGAAAATCTTCCTATCATTGCTCTCTCTCTCTCTGTGTGTGTGTGTGTGTGTGTGTGTGTGTGTGTGTGTGTGTGTGTGTGTGTGTGTGTGTGTGTGTATCTGCACCATGACCACACTCCAGTTACAGAAACACTGTCACATATTCTTAATGGCTGCAATGCACGAAAATGATGCCTTTTCAGATGTCACAGCTAATACACCAGATTGTTGTTGTTGATGAGGACAGTAGAGAAGTGACCATTTTGGAAGTGGCATGTACATTTGACAAATTTGGAAGCCTCTGTATTGTCCTGGGTCCAGTCATGAGGAGCCTACAGATTGCAGGAATTCCCAAGCCGAGAACAAAGGCATTGGCAAAATTATGTTCAGTGTCTGCAATAATTGGCTGTATGGAGAAGGCGATGCTTCCTGTACCCGTGATCTGTATCCTGAAGCACTTGTAGAGTTTTCCAAGTTTGCGCATCTACTATCGTTTGTGTTCAAGAATCTCTTGTTAAATGTGAATGCAAATAAAGATGTTATATGTGTTCTGCTTGTGTGTTTGTGTGTACAGCAGGGGACAGGGGTTATGTTTTAGCCCCAATCCGTTTGATTGTGTCAAAGGTCTACAGTGGGTCACAATCAAGGTCAAGTTGCATCACTAACTGGATAGTGTCCCGTTGCCAGACTGTTGCCTCTCGCAATTTTCGAATACTTCCGTCATACAGTCTAGAGCATGGAAGCTCTGATCATGAGCCCCACTTCCGTTTCGTCTTTAAAGTCATGGAAATTTATCCTAATATAAATAGATATAATGGAAATAAAATAATAAGCTCTAAAGCTTCAGAGATAGCACTTACCTCGTAGCCATTAGACATCTGAACAACAAATTGTTGAAATTATTGAATCTGAATCTTGATATTTTAACATATATTTTTGTGAATGGAAATTAATGACAAACGGTTACTCGGATTTCGGGAGGTGTAGTCCCAGACAATTCAGAGATTGTGGAATGGTTGTCTGGCTACGCAAGACTAGTAACTGGATAATGTGTGAGTGAGTGAGTTAGCGTGCGTTTTCCTACTGTATGCTTGCCTCGTGGTGGCGGTAGCAGAACCAGTGGGGTTGAAAGTGTGTGTGTGTGTGTGTGTCGTGTTAAGGTACCATGTTGGGCTGCCAGCCCTCCAGGTTGACACAGCGGTCGATGCACCACCAGAAGTCGTCCTCTGACTCTCCCTTCCACGCAAACACACTGAAACCTGCAGGCAGAGGAGGATCATTTTTATTTCTATATATCAACGAATGAATTATGGATTAACGAATGGATATATCAACTTCAGAACTGTATACTGTGTCCTGCAACGCATGCAAAAAATAGGCGATCTACAAGTTCACAATGCGTGGCGTTGCGACATGTTTGCTTGTATATTATGTAGATCTGCTATTTTCACAACTTTTTCTCAACTTTACTCGATTGAGTAATGGGAGCACCCCTAGAACAATATTTGAAAGAGAGGGGGGTGGGGGGGATATAAGGGTGGAGCTGAAGGGTGGGTGTGGTGGCAGAGAGGTCGTACCTCCCTCAGCGAGGGCTGCAGCCACCTCGTTCTGGGTGGAGTAGATGTTACAGGCCGCCCACCTGCACTGAGCCCCCAACGCAGACAATGTCTCCATCAACACCTGGCAGAGAGGAGAGGCGGTTAGTCCACTTGACCGCAGTGTTCATTTATTTCGTTGACTAAACTATGAGGAAATGTGTCGACCTTTTTTCACTGGCGAAAGCTAAATTAAAAACTAATGATGAGTAAAACTAAATATTTTGACAATTTAGTCAACAATTGGAGGGGTATGTTCTACTTACAGCAGTCTGGGCGGTGATGTGGGTGCAGCCCACCACCTTAGCTCCCGCCAGGGGCTTCTCTCCCTGGGCTCGCTTCCTCAGAGCCATCAACGCTGGCATCTCTGGAGAGAGAGAGAGAGAGAGAGATTTTAGAAATACAGCGAATGACTATTCATATTCTTCCCGGAGTTTTGCATTTCACTCGCCCACCTAGCACAGCTGTTGATGTGACTAATGCTCACGTTGTGTGTGTGTGTGTGTGTGTGCGTGCGCCATGCGTGCAAGCGTGCGGCCCACAGGGTCCATTTGAAGCTGGCACTATATAGTACTTGCCCAATTAACACATTCCATCCATAGGACGCCTGGAAATGTCGTAGGGAATCCACTCGACGGATGCATAGGATGTGTGTACAAGTCCTAGCGCATCCTCAATGATATCAGGCGAGAGAATAATATTCAGAATTTCTTTCCTTTTTTTTTGTTTTTTAGTGAGACTCTAAGGCCACCGTGCGCTTCGTTCTTCGTTCATAATATTAGCGTCCCGTTCACTTAGCCGTTAGCGCGGCAGAAAGAATGCCTCGTCTTTCCTAATCCAGGGCGCTCTCCGTGGTTTTGATCTGACGGATATACTAAGCGCTTCATTTCTGACTTCTCATCCACCTCTCGTTCAAAATATGAACACTTTGGATTATCGTATAAATCAAGAGCAAGGTAAACTCTTGATTTTTTTCCCGGATTGTTTCCAGGGATGTGGGGGTCAGAGTAAAAAGCGGCCATGTCTTTCCGGCACCCCAGAGCTCCTATTTTGAAGGAATCCCAGGAATGATTGTGTTAAGGGTGGCCTCACAGTGTGACATTGAAGGAAGCAAGATTCATTCCTTTCTCGTAAAGCTAGGACTTATTTGATGTCCTTGTCAGGACATTTTGTCCATCTTCTTTAGGACATATGGCCCTCACAAGGAGAGCACCATTAAAGACCACTAACCATATGAACCCTACCTCGCCACTCGCCCTACACACTTCCACTCGGTTTGAGCATAGATATATACACGATAGAGACGGCACCGGGATTCCCCTCCCATCCAGTGCTGTCTCTATGATTTATATATCTATGCTCCAACCAAGTGGAAGTGTGTAGGGCGAGTGGCAAGGAGCTAGTTTCAAAAAGGGGGCTAGCCTCCCTATTCTGGCCATAATATAGTCACATTTTTGTGAAAGTGTTATATAACTGGCCCGGGCCGGCCTAACGGTTCGGGCAGGCAGGCACCTAATGCAGAGTCGCGATCCTGATAAACTTTGCGGTACGTCACCACCTGTCTCTCCTCGTTTCCTGCCTGTCTCCACTTACTCAGTACAGACGCGCACACACACACACACACACGCACACGCACACGCACACGCGCGCCCCCATGTGTCTGTTTAAATAAATTCTTGATCCGCACACGGAGTGTCTGTGTGCCAGAATCACCTCTATGCTGGAAGAGTTGGTGCGATTGTAAATTTCTTCATAGGTTATGTGGTGTTCCCATGTGATGCCCAATATCCTTCTCAGACAGCGGATGTGAAAAGCCTCTAGGGATCGTCTGTATGGCGTAGTGTGGACACACATACTGCCTTGGTTGATGCCTTCAAGTTCTTATTGGTGAAGACCCGTGATCTTAGACGACCAAACGCGGCTGAGGCAAGGTTGATGCGGGCTTGGATGTCTACGTCAAGTCCGTCAACGTTAGAACTGTCTGAGAGGATGCTGCCAGTGCCGAGGTATTTGAAGTGGGGTACCATTTCCAGAGGGGTGGTGTCTTAGAAGACCGGTGTGGGAGTGTATGCAGAGCTTGGTTGGTGGACTATTTGTGTCTTCTTTTTTTTTTTAATATATTTTTTATCCCACGATTTTGTAACCCATTTTTCACCCCTGTGTCAATTTTTGTGTCTTCTTGATGTTGACCTGAAGGCCTACAGCTCTGTAGGTGGCAGCTACCACATTGAGGGCATGCTGAAGGGACTCGGGGGAGTGAGAAATGAGTGTGCAGTCATCCGCATACTGGAGTTTTGCGGACTTGGAGGGCAGTAGTCTTGGTGGATGCCTGAAGGCACCGGATGATTAATAGGTTTCCATAAGTTGAAGATAACACACACACAGTACACACACACACACACACACACACACACACACACACACACACACACCTTGCTCTGCGATTTCGATCTCCCTGCGCCCGAAGTCGGACTGTTTGATGTTCTTGATGCAGAAGTCTCCGTTCCCCTTGGAGTTCTTCTGCTGTTTGTCTCGGGGAGACGTCTCATCGTCTGAGCTGTCTGTGTACGATGCCGCTGCAACAAACAAACACAGCGAATTTATGTTCACTTCTGGTCAATGTTTCTACACGCAAGCAAAAAAACCCGTCCTTGAGCTGTGCCACAGTACATTCATCTTTATTTTAAATCCACAACTTCCCAATATATTCTACCATGAAAAGAAGTGAGTCTCATAAAGAAGGGATGGGCATTTCTGGCATGAAAAAGTCAAGTTATCAAATTCCATGACTTTTCCGTGACAGCACCAACCCTGTGGGGAAGAGGGGGGGAAGGGGATGGCAGGGGGGGGGGGGGGGGGGAGGAGGGTAAAAGAATGAGCAAGCAAAGCAAGGTAGAGGAGGACACACAAAGAGAAGGAGAGACAGCGAGGAAGACAAGATGGACAGACGGACGGACGGAGAGACAAGGAGGTGGAGCTCCTGGGAAGAGCAAGAGGGGAGGAAGAGAGAGAACATGGAAGTGAAAAGGTTGGGGGAAACACACACACACACACACCCCACACACACACACACACACACACACACACACACTCACACACACACACACACACACACACACACACACGTTCCAATTAATATATTCATGTGACCGTCGAATGAACCCAAAAAATGCTGAATCAGTGCCTTTAAGCCCGCCATAGAGTAATGCTGTATACTGTAAATTAAGCATTACCCAGAGAAACGTAACATAAGGGCAGGTACAGTACACCACATGCCCCGTCATCTTTACACAGTTAACGTTAACCAGTGGTCCATTGTGACAACGGCACTGATGTTAACCAGTGGCCCATTGTGCACAAATGCGAGAAACTAAGCAGGTCAGTGTAGACCGGAAGCTTGCAAATAAATATATTGATTGATTGTGCACACTGCACAGATTTGAGCATTATTTTTTCTACAACTCAAGGTTTACAAAGCACTGTACAGAAAGTTAAAGCTAAATACTGTACACCGTGAAGCTTAAACATAGAAACAACAGCAAGACGACACATTAAAAAAATAACAAAAATTGAATTAACAGCCAAGGTGTAAAGGTGGGTCTTAAGGCAAGCTTTTAAAGTTTGACATTCCACAATTTGGGGGCTATGACAGATAAAGATATAAACAGAAGCATTAAGTATCGAGCTTGTGCTACCAGTTAAATGGGCCTTATATAAATAGAGCTTGTTTGTGCCGTATGTCCTGAGGGCCTCTAACCGAACATCTGTCCGTCTGCTCCCATTGCGTTTGTTTTACAGACCCAGTGTTTGCAGAGAGGGCAGCAGCAGACGCAGGTTAGCTCATCATCATGTTATAAACTCTGACATGGACCATAAACTCTGAACCATGTTTAAAAGCCATTAAGACCTGGAACGCATCTGTGTCACCTTAGCTGTTGACCACTTTAACCATTATTTGAAACTTTAGCCGTTGAAAAATAGCAGATATACAAGCTCATAGCATGGCACAGAGTGTCGCACCACAAGCTTGTAGATCTGCTGGAGAGAAAAAATACGGGAAAATGTGGCCGCAAACGTTTATAACACTTCTGGAGGGTCCCTGGAACAACACATTTTCAGATAGGGGTCGCGGACAATTATATCTAATTTTGGGGCTCCCGAGAACCACTAACTGATTTGAAACTGATGATTTTAGAAGATATTTGTAGGATCTGGTCTCAGGTCTTAATGGATTCATAATGCTGCCGACTGTGGTTCATTTATACAACCCTACTCTGATATCACCGTATTCAGAGGGGAGGAAAGGAGAGCCAGACCCATCGGTTCGGACGGTAGTCATTATTTTGCCAAACTGACAGTGTCGGCAATTACGCAGCCTAAATGCCCCGATATATATTTGAAATGTTCAAGAATACGGTAGCTGATCTACATTAGCTAAAAGGTTTTTTTTTTTTTCTCTCTCTTTTTCAAATCGATTTGGAACATTTAGCATTTTTTATCAAATCATCTGCAATCGGCGGTCGAGGAGAGGAGAAGCCACGTGGAGGGGAGTCTCGAACGCTACTTTTGTACACTCTCAGAGTCAAATAACCACCGACGACTTTACTGTGTACCGTCTCCAAGGGTGTGTGTGGGTCAAGGTTCAAGAAGGAAGTGTAGTAATGGCAGCATGTCCATGACAAACACTGAAGCTTGATAAGTGTAGCACTGATATGAGCTGGTAAACATGGGCCCACTCTGTGTGTCTGTGCTCATCTCTGTGTGACGAGCAGTGTCACAGTGTGTCTGTCTGTCTGTGCATGGTGGGCTCTACGTCTATTTATTTAGCAGCTCTGTAACAGCATGGCTGGTATTGTCTTCACCTGGTGTTGTTAATTGTCCAGAAACCTCTCTGTGTTTGGACATTGTGTGTGTGTTTTTTTTGTTGTAAATTAACGCCCTACTTGCGTCACACAAAAGCATAAAAAGTAGCACATCCACAATATTTACATTGGGACCCTTTAGGTTTTTATTGTGTTGTTTTTTTATAGTAGTATACAGTTTTTTATTAATAAATAAAATAAATGAAGTTCACCCTTTTTTAAGGTGTGACAATAAATAAAGTCTTACGGCTCTATTTTCATCCATGCTAAACCCCTTATCCCTAAACCTTTTCTTAGGGATACCCAATCCTAAAAACATTTTTGAATAGCCAATCTACATCGACACGTTGTGAGCTTGTAGATTGGCTAGTTGAACTATTCAAAAATGTTTTTCAAAATAGTAAAAAAAAAATCACACCTGTGTGAACCAAGTGGTGCAACTCCCCTCTCTAAAAGCTGAATAACTCCTAATCTACGGAGCTCTCCATGGTTTGGTCCATTAGCGCGATTTTCGGAGGTTTTTGCTGATAATCCGGTGGTCTAGATGGAAACATTGGTGCTTTCTAGAGCAAGGATGGCTATATTTTAGCTCGCTAGCATTGACGCTATTTATGTAGCAACAACATCCACACACGGGTGTGGGTGCGTGCGCACACCAGTGGTGCACGCGCACATGCACGGCACTACACACACGGGTGCGGGTGCGTGCGCACACCAGTGGTGCACGCGCACGCATGCGCACACCAGTGGTGCACGCGCACGCACACCACTCGTGCTCATTGACGCATGCGCACACCACTCGTGCTCATTGACGTACACAAACAAACAGACAAACAGGTACATGGACATTGCGAGCTGGTTGTAGAAGTGGTTGCACCAAAAAAAGGCAAAGAAGTTTAGAAATAAGGGATGAAAATAGAGCCCTTAGAGAGAGTACTGGCCCAAAGTCATTACAAACAGAAACACAGAAAGACAGACGGACCATTAAAGCAACACGCTGGGCTTACTGCTTGAACGCAGGGTTGGGATCCATCGGGAAGCGGAGGAACAGGAGCACAACATTGATCACATTTTGGAAGCGGTTTATCACACGGACAGTCAGAGCTGGCGGTATGTGGACTTACAATACCAGTGGTTCACAAACGTTTTATTTACAAGGAACCAAATGTACCCGTGAAGGCTCATACATACTCCATTTTTTGGTGACCGTTTTAGGTGATAGCTTACCACCTAAAACGGTGATAAGAGTTGAGGCCATCATACTCGCGGTGATGTCCTCAAGGATTGACCCCGCCTCCCTGTGGTTTACCCAACTTCTAGAGTCTAGACCAATCAGTGAACGGGGTGATAGGTCCAGAGTGATAGTAAAAGTCTGATAGTAAAAACAGAGAGATGGGTCTGTGTCCGCGGTGATAGCTGATAATCACCACGACTGACGTAATGGTGTAGTTTTCCAACCCTTTAAAAACTACACAGCGGTGATAAGCTATCACCAAAAACTGGAGTATTATGGGTTCCAAACCATAAGTGTCCATTTGTACACTCTCAGAGTTAAAGACCAGTATCGGAGCGGACCGTTAACGAGGGAACCGTTATAAGGCACCTGGAAATCGTTAAAAGCCTAGTAAAAGGAAGGTTTAAAGTAAGGTAATAAAAAAAAATATTCAAAAAATTAGGATTCCAAATTTCAATTCAATGCAAGTACAATGAAGAACATGAAGGAATGTCTGTGTGTGCGTGTGTACCAGAGCTGTAGCTGTCTGTGGAGGACTGGGAGATGTATTAATATATGTATAATATCAAACTACTACATATATAAATGAAGGAATGTCTGTGCGTGCGTGTGTAGTGTGTACCAGAGCTGTAGCTGTCTGTGGAGGACTGGGAGATGTATTAATATATATATATATATATATATAAATGAAGGAATGTCTGTGCGTGCGACGCGTGTGTACCAGAGCTGTAGCTGTCTGTGGAGGACTGAGAGATGGAGCGAGACAGCGATCGGCGTCCGATCTTGGTAGGACGCTTGTTAAACTCCTGTTTCTGGTCAGCAAACTGGATCTGTTCACAAAGAGAGAGAGAGAGAGAGAGAGAGAGAGAGATCAGAATTCAACGCAACTGGCACTGGTTACGTGGGCCGCATACACCTTTGAGATCTTCATCCCATTGAGACCTGGAACGTGTTTCTGTCACCGCAGCTTTTAACCACTTTAACGGTATTTTAAACTTTTGCTATGGAAAAATAGCAGATATACAAGCTCATACGTAGCACCGATCATGGCAGAGTGCGCGTGCAGTACTTAGTTTAGACAGTTTTTGGTTCAGACTAGTCATTGGTTAGACCAGTCATTAGTCCTACAACTACAACCTATCTCAAACCCTCACCCTAAACCTAACCTCCCACGGGGCAGGCCAGCACACCTAAACTACGTAGTTCAGACTAGTCATTGGTCCGACAAATGACAACCCACCTCATCTCCTAACCTAACCATAACCGAAAGCACGGCAGCAGACGCTAGTCCGCCATGCGGATGAATGTCGGACTAATGCCCTGTCTGAAAAGCGTCCACCTCCTAACCTTAACCCATGTCTAACCAATGACTAGTCTAAACTAAGTATGCACCCCCAGACTGCCGTGCTACGAGCTTGTAGATCTGCTATTTTAGAAAAGTCGTGAAAACGTGTGCAAATCTTTGAATGGTCTATTTATTCTTTCACAGCAAACATTTATAACTCATATTTGCTTCTGGGGGGGTCCCTGGAACAACATATTTTCAGATGAGGATCGGCGGCCAATTACATATAATTTCTGGGGTCCTTGACATGAAGTAGTTTGAGAACCAGTGATAAAGAAACCGGTTTTTCAGAAAACTGTCAGGATTTAGAAAACATTTGCAGAATGTGGTGCAGAGGCGTATCTACAATAAGGCGAGGGCAGGCTGTCCGCCTGTCCAAATCCATTTCTAGCCTGGACAAAATCCATACAATGAGAAAAAGAAAAAAAAGGACAAAAACAAGACCTGAGAACTATTAGTGGACAGCTGATTGGCCGTCGCGGTAGAGCGCAACCCTCAATCACCCATTGGAATGTAAATGCAAGCCTTTGTATCCTACTCGTCTGGCAGGTATATCTCTTTGAAAACCTTTAGTGCTACGATTGTGTGCGGGGAGACGACAATTGCCTGTCCAAAATGTAATTCTTGCCTGCCCAAAATGTAATTCCTGGAAACGACACTGATGTGGTGTCAGGTCACAATCATGGGTTATCCAGAAAGGACTGCAGCGGGGGGGAACCGCTGTGGCAGGGGTCAAAACCAACCTTGCGACCGCCCAGGGCAACACAAAGCTTTGAAGCGTGTCTGTGTTGTCGTTGGGTTTGTGAATGTCATAAACAGATGGCTAAAGTTCAGCTGGCACGTCTATTGTTACGAGTTCACGTCGACATTGAGAGATAACGTGCGCAAAAACAATGGGAAAAACTGTTATCAGCACGCATCAACAAGGCCACCAGAGACCAACGCAGTGCAGAAGTGTGAGTGTGACGTGTGTGTGTGTGTGTGTGGAGAGTTAATTAAGGTCGTGTACTATTAGGCTGCCTGGGTCAATCATTGACCAGCCGTGTGCAAATTATGCATTAATAGCCCCGTAGCTTTGATCTAGTGCTGCACAATTAATTGAACACACCTATGAACATTTCTAAAATGGGTTCTGATGGATTCCAGGGGGGTCCCCAGCAAGAGTCGTTAACAATAGCATCACGATCATTTAACAGCTTTATCCATTTATACAATGGCTATTAAAAAATGGCAGATCTACAAGGTCGCAGTGTGTCACTCACTGCAAGCTTGCACGTCGGCAATTTTAGAATTTCCCAACCCATTTTGGGCTATTGAAAAATAGCAGATCTACAAGCTCATAGCGCGCCACCGAGTGGCGCCCTACGAGTGGCGCCCTACGAGCTTGTAGGTCTGCTATTTTTGAAAAACTCGAAGAACGACAAGACATTTATAGAATCTGATCTCAGGTGAAAATAGGTTAAGTAAATTGTCATGACCAGTCCGTGACAGCCCTAGCTGCAGACAGGGCCCTATGTCGGCCACACAGGTGTCTGATGTTTGCGGAGGCGACAAAAGGAGCCGACACATTTCCAACAGGCTGACTAACAAAGCGGCAGACAGGGGGATTACTTTGTTGTGTGTTGTTCAGAGAGGAGCAATGTTACATTACGGCCCTGAGCTGTAGGTTGGAAGATTGGACTTGAAATGGGATTTTAAGTGGGGGGGTAGAGAAAGAGAGAGAGGGGGGGGGGGGGGGGAGATGGAGAGAAAGACCTTGGTAAAACACTCAGGGAGTGATAATGCGTTATGAAACGGAACACGGTGTGTGTGTGTAAGTTGATGCCACAAAGCCGTCATAGTGAGTCAGCGATGTCTGTCGTGATCTTTCCTTTCATTTATATCCAGGACATGAATGCGCACACGCACGCACGCACGCACTCACACGCACGCACTCACACACACACATAGCTCCTCCAGCTAATGACAGAGAAGGCTACTGCCGTCCAATGGAAGGAAGCTTCACAGCACAAAGAGAGGTCTTGTAAGGATACACCAGTACGGTACAGAATGTTAAAGCTACCCTCCGTAACTTTCCTGTCCCAAACCCGGGTCTCCTGTGCAGTCACCACACACACACAGTACACCCCCCCCCCCCCAATGGTAAACATAAATAAATACAATGAACTTAAAAATGTCAGCCTGCTTGTTCAGGAGAGAAATAGAATTACAACCAGTCATGTTAAAAACCAGACGCACACATATATATATATATATATAATAGAAGAGCAGGGAGACCAAATGCAACCACCCCAATTTTATACGTTCTATTGACTTTAATATACTCTACCATACAGATTACAGACAGGACAAAATTACATTGTAATCACTAGAATAAGTTACATCAGTACAGCTCTAAGTAGTTCACTAGCTACAATGTAACTCGTAAGTAGCGCTGCACAGCAACAATAAAAGCGAGTGAATACACTTTCATGTTGAGTGTGGAGATAATGGGCTCAGAGGAACAGGTCCGCACGGACCCCCAGGCAGCAGGGCCAAACTAGCCGGGCTCCGGCCCTGAATCACTAGCCACGCCCATTGAAAAAAACCATATGTTCTGGCGATTCAGGTCCGGTGACTTGGTCTATGGCGGTGTTGGTCTATGGCTGCCAAGGGATGCTGTGCTCGGACACAGCCAGCCAGGGACGGACCCAGGGACGGACACACATAGCTGTCTATAGGAGTGGTTGCACCACTCAAAAAAACGTGCGACAATGGCAAAGATTATCGAAAACTAGAGACGCTCCGATAATCGGCCAGCGATCGGTGATCGGCCAATATTCACTCCGATCAGTAATCTGTGATCGGCAATTTTTCGTTATGTGGAGAAACTGATCTTTTACACCATTTAAGTGGTATAAATGTCAATCAGATATAGAGTATAATATCATTAATCATCTTTGTGACAGGCCTAAACATTCTCCCCACACACAGGAACAGTTTTGACGTAGGTTTTGACATAATCAATATATCGGCCGATCATGAGAAAAACAATCGGTGATCGGTCCCAAAAAACCTGATCGTAAGCATCTCTATTGAAAACCGGCTAAAGTTTTCAGATGTTTTGGGGGGCTCCTGTGCACATGCACACTTGGCACAAGACATAATCTGTCCATGCCTAAAAGGCAAACAGAAATACAAATTGTTGTAACGTTCCAATGTTCAATGCAAAAAAACACAATTAAATCGCAATTATTTGTATACTTAAATGTGTAATGGTGACATCCCTATCTCCGACCTATTCCATTATCATAGCATCTTTGTACAGTAACAGATACTGGAAACCCCACCAGTGTAGTCCTGCTTCGGACTGTGTGTGTGGACTGACCTGTCTCTTGGTTGGCTATTTCATTAACCTTTGGCTATTCAAAAATAGTCAATCTCACAACGCGTCGTAAAAATCGTGGTAAAGTGGTAAACCATTGCTTACATGCCTTACCTTGTTCACGCTGGGCGCCACACTATGTTCACCTTTCCTTTCGTTCAGCATGGCTACATGAGTGTGTGTGTGTGTGTGTGTGTGTGTGTGTGTGTGTGTGTGTGTGTGTGTGTGTGTGTGTGTGTGTGTGTGTGAGTGTGAGTGTGCGAGCGATGAAGAGTTCGTTTGAGTGTGTTCTGAAGGATCCGAAAGATCAACGGTCATGGATTATTTCTCTTTTTTCTCAGATCCAACCCAAACTGGCAGAGCCATGCGCCAGGCTGTGGAAACAATGCCACAAATTGTTTTCCTTCCTTTCACCCCCCTTTCTTTCTCTCTCTCTCTCTCTCTCTCTCTCTCTCTCTCTCTATTTCTCTCTCTCTCTCTCTCTCTCTCTCTCTCTCTCTCTCGGCTGGTTTAATTGTTGACTGTTCCACAGCTCAGGGGCCTCTGGGGTTGCTGGTATCGGGACTAGAAGTACCAGTTGGAATGATATATAATGTTGATCTTTTATAGAGCTAGTATAGAGTCAATTGTAAGGAATGGTTATCACCAGTTGGTTTGGAAACCTAACAGTAAAGTACAGATCTGACATCCTTAGATTGGCCAAAATGGCAGGGAAGATCATGGGTATGTATGTCTACGCCTCCCAGCATCCCCCAGGTCATCTTTGAGCAGGCCACCATTGGGCAGGCTAGGAGAATTGTGTCTGACCCCTCCCATGTACTGTACTAAACCCTGAGTATAGGTTAATGGCATCAGGTAGGAGGTACGAAGTCCGTGCGTGGAAATATAGTAGGTACAAGCACCCCTTTGTCCCTCTGTCAATCACACTCTTTAACGGAGTCCTTGCAGAGGGCAGACGGGTTAGGGGTAGAAGGCTTTGAGTCTTTCTGCTCTATTTTCTTCAGTGCTGAACCCCTTATCCCAAACTTCTTTGCCTTTTTTACTATTTTGAAAAACATAATAAAATTGTTCAACTAGGGGTGCCCGCTGGCCTAGTGGTCCAGGCGCATACTGTATAGGCTCTGGCCTGACAGGGCGTTGCGTGTTCGAGTCCCGTTCATGACGACCTTTGCTGCATGTCTCTCCCCCTCCCTCTTTCCTGTCCGTCTTCAATAAAGTAAATAAAGGTACAAAAGCCAAAAACAAATAAACAAAAAATTAAAAAGTTCAATTAGCCGATCTACATCAACACGTTTTGAGCTTGTAGATCGGCTATTTGAAGTTTAATGATAGGGGGTTTAGCATGGAAAGTAACCTTGAACCTTGATATAGAGGTTGTAGCATAATAGGAAGTATTGAAAAGGCCGTAAATACAAACAAATTACATAAGCAAATGAACAATCAAACACTTCTCTGTTGATGAACTTACTGACAAGTTGTAACTAAAGTGTGAAAAGCTCCTGAAGTAAAGAACCTTATTGATTAAACAGCTTACAGAACTGTACAAGAAACACATCCTGCCAAATAGGCTTGGGTCTACACAGTAAAGTCCTCTGAGAGAACCACTGTAAAGTGTAAACTCTCACTTTACAGTCTGGATATTATGGGCTGTGCAGAGAGGTGTGACGGGTGATACATCGTTGAGTCACTCAGAGTCATGCCTTACCAGCAATTGCCTCTGATTCAGACAACTTAACCACATTAACCCTGGTGTCCCAATTTTGCAGTTAAAAAAAAAACGGTTCCAAATAAAGAAATAAAAAACTTTGCAGGCTAGAGGCTAGTAAGCAACGCCAGCTGCAGTCTGCAGCTAATAAAAAATAATAACAGGTGTATTGGATTTTAGAGTGAGCAATAGGTGTGGTAACGTAACATGCAAGCATAGACGGTAGTCCACAGGTGTGTACTGTGGAGGTCTGAGTGACTACTGAATCATTGCACCCACAGAGTGACTGTGATACACATGCACTCTGTGGGTGCCATACATTCAGGGCTCTATTTTCGTCCATGCTAAACCCCTTATCCCTAAACTTCTTTGCCTTTTTTATATTTTGAAAAAAACATGTTTGAATAGTTAAAATAGCCAATCTACAAGCTCACAACATGTCGATGTAGATTGAAACGAGTTAAAACACAAGAGGGCTCTACAAAAAGCTTGTCCCGGTCCAAAACTATACAGACGATATTACTACGAAATCGATTGATTTCATTATTCTCTCTCCAGCATTACAGACATTTCGCTGAACCTTAACCTCGTCATGAGTCAGAGGGAGCTCCCCCCAAAACACACACACACACACACACACACACACACACACACACAGACACACACACACAGTTACTGTGGTCGTGGTGAACTCTGGAGGACAAAACACACTGAATGAAATTCCAACTGTCCCCTGTGATAAGCCACAGTGAGCCTATATTTAGGAGGGAAGTGGTGGTCACTGGTCAGTAGTGTCTTGGGGTCAGTGTGCTATCTGTGCGTCTAGACCGAGGACAGACGAAGGACTTGGATGGAGGAGGCTCACGGGGGGGGATTGAGGGACATTATGGAGCTCAGGGGGCGCAGGGCTTAAGAAGACAGTTCTCTCTCTGGTGCAAAGGTCAAATGACAGGAAATACAAGCATTGCGTGTAACCTCACATCTTCTATGCCTTGCCTTCTACACAAAATCACAAATGCGCACACAATACACATGCATGCACACTCGCATGCATGCACACGCAAGCACAGGTCAACATGGGTGCGCAAGAGATTTAAGAGATAACAAATAGGCACAGATGTGGTGAGAAATGGGATGAAGTGTGTGTGCGTGTGTGCGTGTGTGTGGCTGTGCGCGCGCACGACTGCACACACGCGTGCTTGGGAGGGATTTTATTAATGCTCATGTGCACTTACACAGATTTTTAACACCATCTATTACAGGGATCACCCAGGGGTCTGTACTTAATTAAGTTTCTCACACTTTACACCAAACCTATTCAACTAAAATAGCTATTTACCTAAAAAAAAAAAGCTGAAATAGCTAGTCAATAGAGCATAACAATCCTTTTATCCATTTAAATGTTGGCTATTCAAAATTAGCTTAATGTCTATAAGGTCATCATGCTATTTATTTTTTTAACCAATTTTGGGCGGGAACCCCTTTTGGTGTTAGCATTATATTATGCTTTAGCTATTGAAAAATAGCAGATCTACAAGCTCATAGCGCACCACCGAGTGGCGTGCTACAAGCTTGTAGGTCTGCTATTTTTTTTAAATCAAAGAACGACTGACATAGAAACATAGCTTTTTCAGAAATGTAGGATGTAGAAGACGTTTTTAGAATCTGATCTCAAATGTTTGAATAATTTAAACATTTAACATAAATATTCTCTTCTGAGAGTCTCCCTGGAACTAAACATTTTCAGTTGGGGGTCCGTGGCCAAATAAATATCAACGAGACAAGAGAGTGTGCGTGGGTCTTTATGAACAGAATTTGCCCTCAGTTGCTAATGTCAAAACAATCTATTTGTGTGTGGCATTCGCGCGTGTGTATGTGTAAGACGGAGCTAACGAGAGATAAATAAATAAGCCACATGTGAGGTGCAAATGAGACAAATGATCCTGTGTGTGTGTGTGTGTGTGTGTGTGTGTGTGTGTGTGTGTGTGTGTGTGTGTGTGTGTGTGTGTGTGTGTGACAGTGTGTGTGTGTGTCTTTTTCCATGGTTGTATAAACGAGACAGCACATCTCACACACACACACACACAATGTTTGTACTCCTGGCTGTGGTGTTCAAATTACAAGCACCTACGCGCAACGTCGCACTCGCAACCTGTCTGACACCAATATTATCTCAATTCAATTCAAAGGAGTTTTATTGGCATGAGAAAACATATGTTTACATTGCCAAAGCAAGTGTGAAAATACAATAGAAACTGTTGAAAATGGACACACACACACATGCACACGCACGCACGCTACCTCTGACCGTCACCGAACGCGCAAACACAGTCTCACACATCCTAGTGTGGTGGCAGGTGACAGGTGTTGGTAATTAGACAAACATTAATGCTCATTGCTCTCTCAGCATCACCCAATTGTAATCAGACCAGGCTGAGAAAAGAGCATAATTCTGAATATCAGGTTCTGAATCTCAGGTTCTAAGACTGATCGTCCTTAGCGCATGTCAAACTCAACGCACCGGAAAATGACCACGACTGCCACGCATCACCTATCGCCACCATGAAGAGGGTCAGCACTCTGCAGCACGGCACCCGCCATGCCACACAGTGCCAGCAGCCACCAGGGTGCATGCCAGGCTAGCTGGCCAAAACAGCCTTCTCCCTCTGTCTCAATAGCTGCCGCCTGCCAGACCACATTTAGTGCTCTGTGGTGAGACAGAAGGGGTAAATGAGAAAGCGAAAGCAAGTATTGAAGTCGGGGATTTCTTTGATTTCTTTCTTTCAAGCCCTGCAGCCTGGGAGTGTCAACGCAGGCCTCAGTGGAAGCAGTGAGACTTGAGGACGCACATACACCAGAAACCGTCCTCCCAAAGGAGTTAGTAGCTAAATAGACACGCGGGAGGATATCGTTGCTGTCTGGAAGAAACATCTCATCTCTATATTTTAACTTTATAACTTTATATTTTAACTGAATTTGAGTCCTGAAAAGTAACCGTTTTAATTTGGACATATGAACCGTCCCACCCGACAAGAAACAAAGACAACTTTAACGGCAGTAAGGACCTCTCACCCCAAATGTAGAAGATCAGGTAGAAATTCCAAAATGTCAGCATTCTTCTCTAACTTGGATAACAATAGGCGATGACGTACTACTTGATTATTTGCCAACAGGCTAAGCTCATGGCTGACAATGTTTTTAGTGCGAATACTAGAGGACGTCTGCCTACTTTGAGGCACCAGCGGTATCCAATTGCCTTAACGACAGATATTCCCCTCATACTAATCTTTCTTAAAGGAAGTGAGACAGAAAGGAAGCAACTCTTTCTATTTTGAGGACAAATGCAGCACAGAGCGAAAAACCACTAGACTACACTGTTGAAAAGTGACACATCCATCCGTTCTGTGACAGACAGATACTCGTAGTAGCGTAGCTACTCGTTTGATTCTCTGTGCAATGTAAACTATGTCACCACACAAAGGCACAAATCACACTTAAATATAGGGATGCACGATATTGATTTGATACGGATATATACTGTAACTTCCTGCTTCTCAAGACCGATACTAATAACCGATAAATACACACATGAAAAAAGACATACTGTACTAGTGAGGCGTTCTGAAAAAGTAAGAGACAGGACGAGGCATGGAGGCCCCCGGCTGCATGCTGAGAACAACCTAGCTACAAACACTGTGGGGGTCTGCAGTCAGTGGCCACAGGGCAACATCGGGACCCAACAGCTGAAATTAAATAAAACGACAACGAAAAAGAAACAACTCAGTCAGCCCCCACTGCGGCAGGCAGAGAACCAAAAACAAAACACAAGCACAGATGTACCGGGCAGCAGTTGGTGGGAAACGTGAGATATGATACCAATGTGTGTTTTAGGGCAGCCTGCGGAGTAAGTACTGGTGGGGGGACACAGCGAAGGTTTGTGCGAGAGAACCAACATAAAGATGTGTGTGTGTGTGTGTGTGTGTGTGTGTGTGTGTGTGTGTGTGTGTGTGTGTGCGTGTAAGGAAATACAGAGGAAGAGGAAGAGAGATGAGGAGAAGGGGGACAGATTGCAAATCTCAGTGGGGCTCTCAGACAGAATCAGACTGGGCTTATTGCAAATGCAGGGATGAGTCATTTCAACGGGGAATTATTTTGTTGCCAGGCAAAATTTGAAAAGAAAACTAATAATACAGTTAACACTTAACAGTAAGGTCCTCGATGCTCAAAACTCGGTTATTGAATTTTGCAGGCATCGAAAGGGCACTTGTGTGCTGTGTCACTAATGGAGGCCTGCGGACAGAAAAAAAAGGAATGGGAAAATCAATCACACAAACTAGTAATTTCGTTGGACAGAAACAGAGAAATTGACTTTTTCATTCTGTGGCCAACGATAGAAATCAAGGAGGACTGATGCTCCCTTGTTACAATGATGACATGATGTACCAGACAGCCACAGAGAGGGGGAAGAAGATGAGATGGTTCCATCAACCAGCTTTCTGGGACACTGATGGCCTAGTGGTTAAGATGCATACCACATACAGTAAGCACATATAGGGCCCTATTTTGCGGCACCCCCTTCCCCTAATCTTATTTGCCATTTTGTTACTATTTTGAAAAGCCTAGTTCAACTAGCCTATCTACATCGACACGTTGTGAGCTTGTTACATGTAGTTCGGCTATTTGAACTATTTAAAAAAAAAAAGGGTCCAATAAAGGCAGAAAAGCCCCAAAGATCTTAAAAAAAAAAAAAAAAAAGAGAGGTCCGGGCCGGCCTAGCTATCCGGGCACCTAGGCTGGTAATCCAGCGTGTCTCGGGTTCGACTCCCAATGACCTTTGCTGCGTGTCAACCCCCTCCATCTCTCTCCCCCATTACCTGTCAACATATTGCAATCTATCAATAAAGGCAGAAACGGCCCCCAAAAATATCTTTAAAAATACAAAATAAAATAAACCAGATCTCTTGAAAATGGGACAAAAGGAATTAAAAGAGGGCGGTCGATAGGTCGGCATAGCCAGAGAAGTCTGAGAAGAAGCTTACGATTGGCTGTCGGTATGCTGGTGTCAACACCGACTGAGCCAGTCATAGTAAGTGGATGGAGTTCAGTGTGGGATGTGCCATGGTGGCTGTGTCTCTCTCTTGGCTTGGGGATAGAAACGGTTGGCTGCCCATAAGCAGGAACTACAGCTGAAAGGCTTTCAATTACTCAACATGTGCCTGAAACGTACACAAAACGGCTATGTAGCCAAACATGGCGGCGGTGACTCAGGGGTAGAGTGGCCGGATGGTAACCGCAAGGTTGCCAGTTTGAACCCGGGCTCCCCCAGAGTTAGTGTCGAAGTGTCCTTGAGCAAGACACTGAACCCCGAATTGCTCCTGATGTGCTGGTTGGTGCCTTGCATGGTTTCCGCCGTCATTGGTGTATGAATGTGGGTGTGAATGGGTGAATGTAATGCACAATCTACTGTATGTAAAGCGCCTTGAATAAAGGCGCCATATAAATGCACCATTTACCATTTAACATACCAAGCGCAAAAACGTGACTAGGGATAAGAATAGGCTAAACAGCCCTGAGGTACAGTAGTTTCTTTAAAAGCTTGTTTTCTGGTATTTTTCCAGCAATGCCCTCTCACCACAGTGACCACACCAGTAGTATTGTCACATTCACAGTCACACTGGGTTAGAATTTGCCTCCAGGTCTACTCTGTTCTACAAACCCTGTTGGCTGTTGAAACTGTAAAACGTGCCAGGCTGCCACCACGGCCTGCTGTGTCCACAGTATTCACATATCTACTGTGAGTCTGTGACCCACATTACTGTGAATGAATACCCACCACCACCGTCACACCTGCATGTGCATTGTGCACACGGGACTCTCAGCGTCTGTTCCCCTCTCTCCGGTTCTCCTGAAGACAGTAAAGACTCAAATAAATCCATGCAGGAGCTACAGATCACTGCTCAGAAGGAACGATGAGTCTTAATGCTCTCGCTTAATGTGTCTTAACACAACCAACAGGCTGTGTGAGAGGTGACAGCTAATGTGCATTTAATACCAGTGTGTGCTTGGTGGTCTACTGCAGTGCAGACTGACTTGTCTTGCTACAGCTAAGCATACACGTGTTATATGCCCCATTCATGCGTGTGGGTATGTGTGTCTGTGCGCGCGCAACCTGGGGTGTCCCCTAACTAACAGTGGTTCTCACATTTTTCAATGGTCTTAAAAGTCATTCAATTGACACTTAAAATACGTGCAGATACCTTGTAGACACGAATACTGAATGTTGGTTTGTTTACTGTTGAAAAAAATCGTTGCACATTAGGCAAATCAGTCCCCCACAAAATAATTTGGGGGCGCAACCCACAGCTTGAGCACCACCCCTGCCCTTACACACACACACACACACACACACACACAGGGTTCTGAGACAGCATCCATGCTTTACACACTAGGACTAAATGACAATCTTGATATCATTGTCTCCCGGAATAAGAACACTGGGCTTCCTTCTGTGTCTCTCTCACACACACACACCATCTTGGCACAGATCAGGAACTGTTGGGAAGTCTGGTGAGTCAGGGTGAAATTGAGTGTCACGTTCCTCAGAGAGAGGACAGACACAACACAACACAACACAACACAACACAACACAAGACAACCACACACACACAAAGCGCCACCAAATGTGGTCAACCACAAATGTTGAACTCCACTCCACCATGCTTCAGGTGTGTTGCTCCACCTCCTTGAAGCATACAGAACTCTGTTGCTTCAGCGTATCATTATCACATCCCCATGTCATGGATTTGCCTGGATAAATGGACCACCGCGCGCGCACACACACACACACACACACACACACACACACACACACACACACACACACTATGCCTAGCCATAACACAGTAGCCTAGTCAGTCAGTCACTAACATATGTCTATTTCCATGTCCATTCATTGACTTCTATCACTGCTCTTTAGACCTGACCTACATGTGTAACTACTTTGTTTACAGGCCCCGTGTCTCAGAGTGTGTGTGTGTGTGTGTGTGTGTGTACAGTAGGTACGAGATAACATCGTGACCATAGAGCTGAGCATAATCGAGGCGCTTCACACCTGGCGAAGCTGCTCAGTGTTAAAACAATAGCAGCCTCGGGTACCGTAGAGGAGCATGCAGACCCACCAGTGATCGACATCGTTCCCTGGACAAACTAATGTCAAATGCCCTCCCCGTTTACCAGTGTTTGTTTTTATCAGTGACCTCCGTTTTCATTGGGGAGTTTTCCCATTGCGTGCACGCACGCATGCACGCACGCACGCACGCACAAACGCACGCACCAGTTGATCCAACTAATTGATTTCATCAATTATAAAACAAACAATTTCATGTAGGCTTACAGCAAGTGGTTCGGTCTAACAGATTTAGTCGATTAGGTGATTAATCCGAAAAAAAAAGGTGATTGATTGTGTGATTTGCCGAGAAGATAATGGCTCGTTTGCAGCCCTCCACTCGCACACCAAAGGCTCAGCTCTGTGCACCTGTGGCTCCGTTGTCTGAAAGGTCAGAGCGATATGGGTGCCGCTGTGAGCGACTCCTCACTGCGCGTAAGCTGGGTCACAAGCAGTGGAGAGGGAATGAGATGCTGTTTTGCTGAGTCAGAGAGACCACCTGCCATGGCTTTGACGTCAGGCTGCTAGGCTAGCTGTATTTAATCATTCTCTTGGGGGGGAACGTTGAGTCATTATTATTAGGCTCCTGTAGTACGCTTTCTCCCACCGGAGCCTGCAATTTGAAGGGTACTACTATTTTGTTGTGGAACTGCATAAGGTTGTAGTGTTTACAGTGTTTTACTGTTTACGGGCACTTATTTAATCAGTGGGGTCAACTTGATACCGTTGCTGTCGGACGGAAACCTCCCATCCCCATAGTCTAAACCTTTCGTGTTTTTTCATAAATTAACGCCTTACTTGATACATCATCACAAAAAAACTTATCAAAAGTAGAAGATCAACAGGTTTTGAGCTTGTAGATCTGCTATTTTGCTATTTACAGTTTTGGACTGGGGCCCTTTACTAATCTAGTCTTGCGTTGCTACACTACCGAATATATCTGCCTCCTGAGAGTCCGGGGGAATTCTAAACAAAGTTTTTCATATTAACCATGAAAGCTGGGAGAGCTCAATGAGTGAGCACTGAGCCATTACATAAGACGTAGGCCCTAGATCTAATAGGAAGAATGATATTATTGTAGATTGTGTGATTCCAATGTGACCACTAAGGCGGGACCCTTCTGACCTGTTAAGAGTTGTATTTAATATTGTAAGCTCTGCAATCCAAGTTTCCATCTTCTGTGGCATAAATTGCATTGCGAGATTTCAACCAACTACACTGGCGGCTGGCCTGGAACTAAGTAGTGTTGATTTCCCACTCGGTGTGTGTTTGTGTGTTTACTGTCTGATTTCGTGCCACCTGGCCATAAAAGCCTGCGTGCCAACACCATAAGCGGATTCACGTTACACACTCATAATAATTCCACGTGCAAACAAATCCACCTTTCTCTGCCTTGTCGAGAGTTTTTACTATGCTTCTCAGACAAACTCGCTGACCACTTTGTTGTGTACTGTACACACTTTTGGGTTGGTCAGTTTGTAATATGAGCTCTTTTTTTTCCAGACCTGGATGGAGACACTGCTGGATGTGTGGATGCTGGATGTGCCTTCAAAATGCCTGGAGAAACGATCACAGATTGTTTTCCACGCTAAGGCCGTGTGTATTTTCTAATCAAACAAGCCAGTTCCTGGTACGAGGTGAGGAGGTTGGACGGGTCGGGTCTTGTGAGTCCAGCTGTCAGTTGGGATGGGGGGGGGGGCATACGCTGACAGATGTGATCCACAGGGAATCTGAGCCTCACAGGAAAGGCCTTTTTTAATCCTTAAGACCCAAGGACCATTCTACGAATGCCTTCTAAACCAGTACTTGTCAATCTTTTTCGTGCCAAGAAAGAACCCACAAAATTGAGTTACTTAACAGTACAACCACTTACGAGGTAACAAAAACTACAAGAAAAAAGGAGTAACAGACCATTTAGACCAAAATACTTTATCTTTGGCGAACAAATCCGTCGTTCTACAGAAGTATAAATTAAGGTATAGAACTGCAAATCATAGAATGTGCATTCACTGCATCACGTTATGTAAAATATCCCTGAATCGGCAATATCATGGACATATCGTGATAATTTATTTATCACGATATTGCCCACCCCTGGTCTTTACCACTACTGTATATTTAATTTGTTACAAGCCTATTATTAGCCCGGGGATGGTCTGGGTCTTTGTAGCTTGCTGACACACTATGTTTAATGCCTGACAGGCTCCGAGGAGAGAGGGTGATCGTCTGCAATCATTAATCATCGAATCAACTTGAAGCACACAAAGCCTCCTTCCATTGCCACATCGCCCCCGGTCGTGCTTTCAAAACGACAAACAAACCCCAGAGTTACTTGCAAAAATGCATCATTCATCATAACACAATGACAAAACAAAACCCAGGCCAGACGGACATACATTACACAGTTCCCACAGTGCACAACTCCCAAGTCATTTGGGCCATTCACAAGCCCTTGGCTGTGGAAAATTGCGAGCCCACTCTCGGTACAGACTAAAAAAGACTTTCACTGTCTGCAGTGAGACAGAGAACTAGGATGTGTGAGACTGTGTTGTGTTTGCGCCAGAGATACCGACACCCACGTTCGGTCAGAGGTAGCCTCTGACTCAAAGATTGTGTGTGTGTGTGTGTGTGTGTTCGCGCGCGCGTTAGCGTTACTTTCAGCATTAATTTGACCATTTCTGTGAAAATGTGATGCAAGTAATTGTGTGGGCTTGCTTCCGAGGTGAGGATGTGTCTTTGAAACACCACAGCGAGTCTGCTTACCTACTGACGTAGGTTGTTGACACACTTTTCTTTTTTTTGCATGTTATCCAACTGGGTTGGATGCGTGCCGGTTCAGTGGTTAAACTTGAATCACTGTACGATCGATCGTGTCGCACGACTAAACCTTTTGCAGCACGACACCATCGCACGATAAACAAAACCATAAATTGCCCCTAGGCTTTTTGAGTTTTGACGATGTTTTGTTCTACCGTATAATGACAATGGGCAAAATAAGCACAGCAGGGTTAATGTGGTCAAGTAGAGATGGGGGGGGTCTTGTGTATCTGAACACTCACTACACTGAACACTAGTGTTGATTTCATCGACTTAAATTATGACGAAAACCCCCCAAAAACAAATAAAATCAGACCCGTCTGAAGTGAGTGGTGCTGTACTGTACTGCTCCCTGGCCTCTGTATGTGTGTGTGTGTGTGTGTGTGTGTGTGTGTATGTGTGTGTGTGTGTGTGTGTGTGCTCTACTGGCCACTTTAGGTGTTGCAACAACGTACACATACACGTACGTACATACATACAAATGTACATAAATACGAAAATGTTAGGGAGGGACTAGTCTTGGAGAAGAGATCCAGATAACGACAAGTCATTTTAAGTGTGGTTGTACTCGGGTGTTGCACTCTGAAAATAGCAGATCTACAAGCTCACAAAGCGTTGCGAGCTTGTAGATCGCCTATTATTTTCAGGATGACACAAAGTGTCAAATCTAGCCTACCATTAAGGGCCACCAAAATACATCTTAAGTCGACAAAAATGTTGTCGACTAAGTTGTATTTTGTCGGGCCTTAATGGTTAAAGATAGACATTGATGATTCATGATTTATGAAAAGAGATTTAACTGAGGCGAACTAGGCTAGGACAGTAGAGACCTGATGCAAGCTCCTTCCTAGAGGAGGGAGAGCCAAAAAGAGACACCCAGTAAGAGAGGAGACAGCGAGGGATGTATGGATCCCTTCCATGCTCTATAGCACGTAATCTCTGAATGAGCCAAAAGGTCACATTTATATACAGTATATCTTGGAGGGCACACAGGTAAATAATGTTATAAATGGTAAATGTGCATTTATATTAGCGCTTTTATCCAAAGCGCTTTACATGGAGGAACCCATGCAAGGCGCCACCAACCTGCACAATGGGGTTCAGCGTCTGGCTAAGGACACTTTGACACCAACTCTGGGGGAGCCCAGGATCGAACTGGGAACCTCACAGTTTTCCCATCCGGCTGTTCTACCGCCTACTCTACCCCTTAGCCACTGACATGGATTCAATCTGGGTCCTCATGAACAACTTTTTATGTCATGATTTCAGTTTGCGAGTACAGTTTCAGATGACGACGTCTCCCACCAAAACCTAAACAAACATCACATGTTGGGATGAAACATCAGTCAGCCACGACGAACCGCACAGCAGCGGAGGGAAAAGTGAAACAAACGCGACATTTCAAAATGTCAGCTCTTGTTGACTCCAAAAACACGAGCGGATACTACGGTGTTTACCGTTAAATAACGGGTTTGAGTTGCTCCCTTCACGTTGTGGGAGTCTCACGTTACAACACAGACACACAGTCTGTACCCGGACAGAGCATGAGAGATAGAACCGGGCCTTTTCATGGCTTACATTCTGGTCAGACTGTTGTAGGGCAGTTGTACAGTATCTTCTTACAGTATTTGAGTTTTTATAATCAACTAAAGAACTGATTTGTTTGATTAACCACTTAAGCCCTATTTAATACTCAATTACATCAAAGTGTCACACAAAAACAGCCGATCTGCAAGCTCCCAATATGTGTCGCGACTCGCGATGCATTATGAGCTTGTATATCTGCAATATTTTCAAAAAGTTAACACCACATATAACAACAAATATAACAACAGTCTGGAAATATCTCCAAAGTTGAAATCCTAAAAGTGCTGGCTGTCCTCGCTCAGGGTGTAATTGAACAATTATAAGACAGCCTGTGCTGTGTCCACTGAGGGAGACGTTGACCGACAGTGATACCTGCCTTTAGATGGCTCTATACAATGCCTTACGAGTCCTTACGCGTGTAATTTGACCTGTGTGTATCGATTAACAAATCGGACCCGTGTTTATCATTTTAATGTTGATTAATGATGATTTTCATGCGCATGCATTTCTTTAGCTTATTTGCATTCTTGATACTGCTAAAATGAAATGGGAGTTAAATGCTGTAATTTGTAAAAATGGCAAAATATGACTCCTAACGTTGTTGAAGTGGGACTCATAAAATATCCCTGGGACTCATCTAAAAGACCATCCCTGCATCCCGGGACTCATTACTGTACATTGAAAACCTATTTACATCATACTATTTCAATGTACCAGTACTAGACAAGTGCAAATGCAATGATAAACCACAGACTCAGAGTCAGGACTTGACACTAATGTGAGAGACGAGTGGTTATTTATTTGAAGCCTGTGAGCCCAGGTTCTCAACCAACCTGGTCCTGGTGTCCCCATTCTGGCCATTATAGTCAAAACGTGTTGCATCACGATGATGAGCTTAATGTACATCGGCCATTTTCACCGCACAACATCGCCCTGAATCGAACTATAGAACTTTAAGTGGTTTAAGAACATCTAAACAAAAGACTACACATCCAAGCAAGCATGAGAAGAGACAAGCTACCAGACTGACCAGTTCTCTGCAACAAATTGGGAAATTGACACCAGGGAAACACTGATACTCTACGTTACGGTTGTGTGACTGATAAATATTTCCATTTGACAAGACACAAAGAAACCACTGTGTTAGTTTGGTAATAGACAACTACTTGGCTTTGTAACGTAAACCAAGTAAGTGGCTATTGAATTTTGGCCTCCACTGTCCAGTTTGCCAGTTGCCACGTCGGTGCAAAGTAAAAGTCAGGTTCAACTTAAGCACCGTTTAGTTTCTCACTCAGTTCTTTCCTACAAACCCCAACATTATGCCCTCCGAGACACAGCCTGGTATCCACGCATACACACAGGGTCTATACACATTACACATGCAAACATGATGGAGGTGGCGGTGGAGCAAAGGGCTGCACGTAGTAGCGCTCGGGAGCAGTTCAGGGGTTCAGTAGTGTCTTGCTCAATGGCACCTCTGCAGTGCTCAGTGCAACCCTCCAGTTCCCATGCGGACTCTGCCACTATAGTCTACCGCCTGCTCGGCAGTGATCCTGATTCCTGTGAGTGCTGTGTTAAAGGACGACTTCACCACAGTCACTTTTCAACCAATCTTGATGTAATTGGTGCTCACTAATGTTCATGATAAAATAGCAAAAACTAATTCTACTCTGCGTCTCATAGGAGGGCTGTGGGCAGTTCAGAAACCTGTCATCTAGTGACATTTTTTTAACTAGATTTAAAAAAAAAAGATACATATTTAGATTTATATTATCGTGAGAATGACATTCTAGAATTGTAACTTTTCAGCAATCTGATTCCCCTTCGATAATGTCACTGGTTTCTGCCCTCCTATGAGACACAGACTGAGTACAAAATAATTGTGGTATTTTATCATGAACATTAGTGAGGACCAATTACATGAAGACAGGTTTAAAAATGGCGAAGTGGTCCTTTAAGGCCAATTCATGCTTGGAGCGACAAGTGTCAAATGGTGCGGCGAGCGACGCGTCACGTCTTTCCACCATCGTCGCTCCAAGCATAACTTGGCCTTTAGTCTTGTGCCTCATCGAGGGAGGCAACCTTGACAATATGCCTTCAGTTTATGGCATGTTCCCAAGGGATCCAATTAGCATTAGTGCATGATGATTCCGGAACTGATGGAGAACAAGAGCTTTTCACACTTCAAAGGATAAACACTTTAAATGGGCTCAAGTTTATTTCCTATTTGTAAATATCAGTGGCTGGAAATAGGGGGGGGGGGGGGTCTGCTATTTTCACTAGTTTGGGTCCTGGATGAATATCTAATTGCCGTTTTGGCTCACAGGCTGAAAAGTCGGGGTTACCACTGGTAACTGAGTGGTGACTCGTGACTGCAAGGTGTCCCTGCTTTGCCGAGGCCCAGGTGGACCTTTCATGCGTCGGTCAGGGGGGGGTTGTGGGCTCAGGTGGAAAATAAATAGCCGCCTGACTCTTTGAGGTCAGCCCACCGGCCCACCACCGCAGGCTGTCAACAGGACACATGCTTATTCATTCACTCGTTCCCTTTCCACCACAACTGTCATTTTTAGCAAGCTGAATGGGCGGAAGCCAAGCGAGAGAAGTGGTATACAAAACAGAGGAGAGAGAGATGGCGAGAAGATGAGAATAAGCGCTTGAATGACATGTAAAGTGTTTTTTTTCTCTCTCTATGAAACAACAACAAACCAGTACTGTGGCTGGCAACGACCACAGGACAGCGCAGTGGATGTTAAGTGGTTTTTAATCCTTTCATAAGTCTATTCCTGGCTTTTCACTGGAAACGCAAACAAAATAACCCACGACAGACGGCGGCTAGCCTGTTCTTTCAAGTTCTCTCTCTCTCGCGCTCTCTCTCTCTCGCGCTCTCTCTCTCTCGCTCTCTCTCTCTCTCTCTCTCTAAGGATCAAACAAAAACCCAGATAACCAGGACATGCTGCCCTCCGAATCAACTCGCATGATAGATACAAGATACCCGACACTGGAAAGTAAAGTACAGGCTGTGCATACCTGGGCAAACATGAAACCTCCCGTCCTTGGCCAACTTACTTTTGTCCTGTGTTAATTGAACAGTGGGAATGCACAGATACTATAGCAGTGCACCACCATTTGTACACTACACTCATGTGTCGGGGTCCTTTTTGGCACCATTCGTACACTCTCAGACCCTTACAGTTGCATCATGGTCAAGAAAAGAGACACTATCACTCAGAAATAAGGCACATATCTTTGACCGTGAACAACAGGTTCTCGGCTAAACTTACGTACTGTATGAGGGGAAAGATAATGAAGGGTAGGGATGTTCTTAGCAAAGGGGAATTTTATTCTTCTTTTTTTGCGGCAGGGGTTAAATTTCCCCTCCCCGCGGAGGTCTGTGCGTATGATGTTTGCACTAGAGTCAGGCCCCTCCCATGGGCAACAAACGGAGAGGAGTGGCGATGTTCGCATTCACCGTGAAATCCAAGGAACAATATAATATTGGATGACACAATATTCTGGTCTTTTGTTGAGGGTGACCCGGTCGGCTCCCATCCCCGCCCCACTTTCAGGGGGTTCTGAGTCAGCCGTAAAGCCACACTAGCCTAGGGAGTAACTCTCTACAGGCCTGTCACAATTATTACATAATCGCTCAGTCGCAATTATTTGAGATAATCGCAATTCATTTTGCACAATCGTAAAATCGTTTCCATGTTGAAAAATGTCACATTTTCTCAACATTTTTCAAAAATAGCAGAAACTGCAGATCTACAAGCTTACAACACGTGTTGTAAGCTTGTAGATCTGCTATTTCCGCTATTTTGTACAGTTTTGTAAAACACTATCAAATCTGATTTCTTATTCATCATATCTGCCCTGTGCGATTTGATTACGAAGCCTAAACGGCAAACAGAAATACAAGTTAATTAATAGCAATTATTTATGTGACAAATTAATTAAATTAATTAAATTAACTTAAATTTGTAATGGTTTGTAGTGGCCTAACTAACGATGTTCCTGGATCAGTGACCCAGGAGAGACGTACAGTATGAGGTGGTTTGTTACTTAGAGAGACTAGCTATACCAGTCAGTACTCTATACCAGTCAGTACTCTATACCAGTCAGTACTCTATACCAGTCAGTACTCTATACCAGTCAGTACTCTATACAGTACTCTATACCAGTCAGTACTCTATACAGTACTCTATACCAGTCAGTACTCTATACCAGTCAGTACTCTATACAGTACTCTATACCAGTCAGTACTCTATACCAGTCAGTACTCTATACAGTACTCTATACCAGTCAGTACTCTATACCAGTCAGTACTCTATACAGTACTCTATACCAGTCAGTACTCTATACAGTACTCTATACCAGTCAGTACTCTATACAGTACTCTATACCAGTCAGTACTCTATACCAGTCAGTACTCTATACCAGTCAGTACTCTATACAGTACTCTATACCAGTCAGTACTCTATACCAGTCAGTACTCTATACAGTACTCTACACCAGTCAGTACTCTATACAGTACTCTATACCAGTCAGTACTCTATACCAGTCCATTACTCATCCACTCAGAGCTGGATTTATGATCATATTTGACCAATGAGGACGAAGCAGCTCACGAGGGTGTCCTGTGTGTATGTATGTATGTATGTGTGTGTGTGTGTGTGTGTGTGTGTGTGTGTGTGTGTGTGTGTGTGTGTGTGTGTGTGTGTGTGTGTGTTATTTACAGTTGCAGCACTTGTCCCTGTGTATAAATCAGCAGGATGACTCTTACATCACAACCACCCTCGGGGCAGATTGCTATGCTCCAACGCACAGACACACACACACACACACACACACACAAACATTGAGTGCACACACATACACGTCACACACGTGTTGAGTTGAGTGCACACACACACACACACACACACTTTGATTTCTTTATTTGAATCCACAAATTACAATTAATTTTACAAGGAAACAAATATAACTGGGTTGACAGACACAGTTCATGTTCACTTAAGGATACACATGGCACCTCCTCCGCCAGACCGCCACACAGACAAATTGCCTATAACAGCCGAAACAAGTTGTTTGGCTTTGCTTTTTGTCGTGCCAGCTATTCTTAGGCCACACATGGTCAGTTTATGCACATGGCCCAGGCTTCCGAATATCAGTATGGCAAATCTACAGCGATACCCCAGGTTTGTTATACTTCCAAGTAATGGTTGATACTTAAGAATGTTTATCTTGGAATGCATGGTCCATGTACAACACGTTGAGTGCGTGCGCACACCACACACACACACACACACACACACACACACACACAAAACAACAACAAACTAAAAAAAAGTCTCCGAAATAGTCGATCAGCAATTTGTGGATCAGCTATTTTTCTAAAGAGAAAAAATAAATCCAGATTATCTTTTTTTTGGCAGAGAGATTTGGTGTAGAGGGCAAAAAGGAGGGGAAAAAAGTACTTGGGGACACCGGTCAACAAAGTGCATAGAGTTTAAGTGGTTAACCAACCCATTAAGAAGGACATGAAGCCCATTTGGCCTCAATCTGCTACTTTTGAATAGCCAAAAATCCCAAATGAATTAAAAATCACATTTTCTTTCAGGATCCGACTGGGTTTGTCATTACCGTGTATGCAAATACACCATCCGAAAGCCATTTGGCTTGTAAGGCCATCATAAGCAATCAGTGCAATCTGCGCTACCACACACGCAAAAGGCAAACATCGTGTGTGCCCGGACAGCTTGGAAGATAACACCACAAGCTCAGATTGCATATCAGCAGAAATAAATAAAAAAGAACACTACTCAAAGATACACACAGGACAAACCCTCAGTGTTCATTTGACTCAAATGGCGTTCACAACAAGTGGAACCAAAAGGGTATTACACCAGTGATACAGCGCTGGAGACGGAGCCCCGCGGCAGACGCAGGACTCTGAATGGCATCTTCTGTGAATTGGCTTGCTGACCGCCCGCGGGCATGATGTCACCTATAATTACTATACTGCTTCACAAGAACAATGTTCCTCTGCCTTTAGAGCTGAAGATAAATATTTGTTTCCCATCGTATGACTTTGCAAAGGGTTTCCTATACGACCGCACTCACCGCAGGTCGCATTTACCATGAAAACCTGCATTTCTGGATGTCCGTTCGTTGCGTCACCCATGCCTCCATATATGGTCACACCTTGTGACATGACGTCTCGTGACATCACTTAGATCTCCGTATGGTTGTCATGTCAGTCCGACCACTGTGGTTGCCGCGACACGACTCAGACTTGCAAATGACCTACAACACATGGAGGATCTCCATACCGTCTGTGGAGCTGACTATCATCACCTGGATCTCCATATATGAAGATCACGACCTCATCTGACACTCATCAAACCCTGGACAGTTCATACCTGGTTTGAGAGAGAGAGAGAGATATAGATAGGTCTGCTAATTCCTCCACATAGTAACTCTGTCATTTCTCAACCATTTCGGAAGTGGGGCGGCTCGCCGGAACCGGACCTCCCTCCCTGGGCGCGTTCCTGTGGGTCTGGAAATTCCGGGAACCCCCCAGGGACCCCCACACGGAGTTGCACCACTCAGTTCACACAGGTGTGATTATTTTTAAAGACGACACAAAAAGTGTAGAATATGGTTTTAGGAGGTCTGCCCGACAGCAACAGTATCTTGGGGTTGTTGACGTTTTCCTGCTCACTGCTGTCAGTGTCCTCCGGCTGTGCGGGGCAGCGTGTCCCGACTGCCGACTCCCTTCAGAACGAACTCGGTGCCTCTGTCCAGCACGGAGGACAGTGATCAGGGGAATGAATGACCGGGGCCGGGTGAAAGATTAAACCCTTACCGTGGAGAGACGGTGAATGGAAAACCAAGAAAAGCCACACAGAGGGCCTCATTCTTCGACTTCCCCCGCCTCCCCTCCTCCGATTTATTTCCTTTTCCATAACCCATCGACTCCTCTCTAATCTCCTGCCGGAATACAGAAAGGGAGCCAAGACTGCAGGCTCCTCGTGTCCTTTGAGGACAATAGTACGATCAAATGAGGAGAAATAATGGCTGATTCATTTATACATACAGTAACAGTAGTCGCGTGCTGGCGTCACGAAGCATTGCACAAGCATGTATGAATCAGGCATATGGCTTCGGTGGACCTTGTAATACAAGTCTGAGAAAATGTCTTCCAACGCCGCCTGAAAGACCAATGCTTAATCGCACACAGTCCCTGAAATGAGCTGCCGATTAAATTCACACTGGCCCAATTCAATGTTTCGGAAGAGTGAGTTGAGCTTTCACTCGTCTACCCAGTACCCAACGCTGCTTCCAATAAAAAGGGTATTTTCTCTCCCACACACACAACCAAGAGAAAGAATGAACGAACAATATACAATCAAACAAATTATGTTTCCTGTGTAGACTAAAACCAGTGGTTCTCATGTCAGGGACCCTCACATTGAAATTGTATTCGACCACAAACCCTATTTCAAAAAGAGAAGATTTGTGTTAATATATATTTATTTATTTTTACATCACACTGTGACGCAATGACGCATTGTGAGCTTGTAGAACACAGCCAAAGTATATCTAGGGTAAGTGTGTAAACATTTTGATGCTATAATATATATTAGCTCATTTGGCTGGGGACCCCCTGGAACTCCCTCAATAACCCCTGGGAGTCGCTGGCCCAACTTTGAATACCACTGGACTAAATAAACATTTCTTTCTCGTTTTTTACACAAACGCGCGCACCCACGCAAGCACGCACACGAGCTGTGCAGGAAGTTCCACATTACCATTTACACCAAACAAGGTCAGTTACAGGCCCGATAAACACAATCCCTTGTGATCAAACGACCTTCACTCAAGCCGACAGACAATCAGCATAGATGACTATCCATGAGTGCTAATCTATATGCATGATCAATAGGCGTTTCTAGATTGCCCTCCATTTGAAGGAAAATGAACAACATGGATTTTGAAGTGAAACTTAGGCCTGCAGTACAAAAGGCCACATGCCCTTTGAGGATGTCTGCCTGTAGACCTAGTGACCTAGCTTTTCCATCTGCTCCATCTGCACCCATGTTTCTTTTCTACCATGAAAGGTGGACAACTTCTTGCGCTGTACCAAAAACATAACAGCTATTAAGGCAGCTATTTGACTAAACGAAACCCTGAATTATCAAATATAAGCCTTCAAGCTAACGAAACACAGCAAGAGACAGATGACAATTTGGGGATTAAACTGATTATTTAACATCAACAAAACATTTTTTTTTTTTCTCTCTTGTTTAAATGGAGACGTGTAGCCTCTCGTAGCCTGGTGGATTGCACGTTTGAGTTCAGTAGGAATCTCCCAAAATAGCATTTAGTCTCACTGGAGAAGGTATAATTATATATATAAAAAAGGCAACAGAGGGAAAGCAAGGACGGGGGCGATGTAGAGTCTAAAACTTTCGTCTGTGATTTTTCACACACCAAATTAAACGCAGGGAACTATCAGTTAGATCCAAAACATCATGTCTATCCCACACAATTAAAGTGGCACTTCAACTCCACCAGCTCCTCTACAAAAGCTAGGGATGGCTTTGTGTAGCAAAGAACTTGAAGTACTCATTTTCTTTACTTGGGTAAACAGAGATTAAACAGAGATTAAAATAGAGTGCATTTTGCATCCCAAAATGCAGTTTATAGTTAAGGGACGCAATAAAACAACGACCTCTGCATCCACGGGATGCAATTCAATTCAATTCAAAGGGCTTCATTGGCATGAGAAAACATACGTTTACATTGCCAAAGCAGAAAGAACAATACAGCAATACAATCATTTGAAGGTCAGAATCTTCAATAGATCAAATTCTATGTACCAAGATCACTCGATGCAGGTATAGTGCAGGAATATACACAATTAGTCTTTAGGGTGGTTGTGTTCCATTTGACATCCTTCTCCTATCACAGCAACTCACAAATCTTGCTGCTGTGTTTGCACATTGTTGTACTTCGCCCAGCAGATATGAGATATCCGTGTTGCGAACTAACTATTCGCAAAACTATTGCGATATTTTGCTAGCTTTAGTTATAATAATCATTTCGTCTTCTGTTTTCTACATAAATATAACCACATTATGACCATATAAAATGAAATGGGTGTTAAATGCTGAAATTTGTAAAAAAAAAAAATAGGCAAACTATGACTCCTAACGTCGTTGAAGTGGGACTCATAAAATGTCCCTGGAACTCATCTAAGAGACCATCCCTGCATGCATCCCAGGACTCATTACATTGAGAACCTATTTACATCACTGAATGCCACAATGTTACATCTAAAAGGCTTACATTCCAAATGTTACAGGAGTAACCGCACAAAAGCATTGGCATAAAAATAAATGTTAAGTACCAATGTAAAAGTAGCCTAAGTTATGAATGGCCCATTTCATTTCATGTTTAATTTTTTTGGCTCATTCACACTCATCTGCAAGTTTGTGAGCTTGTACATCAGCTATTTTTGAATAGCAAAGCATAAAACACGTGCCGTTCTTCTAGCTCAGACAGGCCAAACAGTAGAGAGAATAGTCTTCTCCAGGGTTTTGAGGCATGAGACATGACGTCACGTGGCAGCCAAGTCTATGGACTTTTAATGTTTGTCTTATTCAAATCACTGGACAGGGGTGGCCGCGGTGGCGTGTGGTTACTTGCAGTGGTGTGAAGTAACCAAGTAATACTGTACATTTACTCAAGTACTGTAGTTAAGGACAGTGTTGAGGTGTTTGTACTTTACTTTAGTATTTCCAATACTTTTACTTCTACTCCACTACATCTCAGATCCAAAATATTGTACTTTTACTCCACTACATATATTTGAAAACTTTAGTTAGTTACTTTGTAGATTTTGATGATTACTACAAAACATACATGAACCACTTACAGCCCTATGAACATTTCGGCCATTTGAAAATAGACGATCTAAAAAGTTCACAATGCGTCGCAATTAGACAGACGGGAACATCGAGGTTACCTCTGGCTTCGTGAGGGGCTCTTTTGTGAGGCAGCATTTTTCCTGAGCACAATATGGACTCTTTGTCCAGAGTAGAAACACTGCAGAGTATAGTATATTATGACCTGCATTCCTTCAGCCATGCAGGCCAAGCCGCTGTTAAAACAGCCCTACAGTAACTAACAGTCTACTGGTCCTGAGAGCTAGCTCAGGTATAGTGGACAGTACACACACGCAGTAACGCACGCTGAGTCATGACCACACCTGTCTGCTTAAATGTAGTCATGTTACACACACACACACACACACACGAGAGTAAGAGAGATCTCTATCGGGAGAAAGAAACGTTCTGAAACATTACACTTTCGATGAAACCAGGTTTACCTGAGAAAGTGGTGAATAAAACACAGCATATGCGTAAAGGCCTCTGTGTTAATTAACTCACGGGAGTGTGTAAACATTGACCCAAATTTAAGTTTCAGGAGAAATAAGAACAACGGGTCTTCTGCCTGGCTGCCTCCTGCAGTCGGTCTGCTTTCTTCACCCTTCCGAGAAAGAAAACCCCAGCGTTCTAAAAAGACGCAATGACAAGCATGACGAGGTGTAAGTCGATGAGCCGTGCCTTCACCGGGTAAAGCCAGCCACGATGACTGGGCAGGAACCGGGATTAATGTACACTATATACACACACAGTAAACAATATGAGTGAGTGCAGCTAGTAAAGTCAGCAGGTAGGCATGCCCAGAGGCAGTGGTGAAAAAGGGAGGCATGCACAGCTATCAAGGTTTGTGTAAACACAGACATTGAAGACAAAAGTGAAGACGAAAAAGTGAGGGCGCAAATTGTGATTGGCCGGCGTGATTGGGTGGGAGATGTGCCATTGGTTGAGCATCGCATAATGATTGTGCCACGGGGGACATATATCTTGAGCAATACTCCTCTTAAGCTACGCCTGTGGCTGTTGTATGATAAGAGGATTGGCTAATTTTGGCTTTTTGACTCAAAGGCTTTCAGCTTTCATGAAGAAGCCAGGAAATACACCAGGAAGACGTATTGTCATATTATAATCTGGGGTCTATTGGAGTAATAGACCTCCAGAGAGAGGTCACAAACCTCTGACATGGAGAAAGACTGTGCCGTTTGGTTGGACAAAAATCTTCTCTCCATCCACTACCATTGAAAAAACAGGTTAACCCTATGCCCAGCTTTCACGGTTTGTGTGAACACAAACATTGGCTTGTGATTGGCTGATCACCCCATAGCGATGATTTGATTGGCTGAGCAAAGTTCAAGTGATGACGGAAAAGTGAGGACGCAAATTGTGATTGGCCAGAAAATAATGAGATGTATGGTGAGTGCCCCTCACCTCGCACGGGTGTGATTATAAGTAAAAGTATCAATAATGCAATATAGAAATACTGTTACAAGTAAAAGCCCGGCCCAAAATGTAGTTAAAACGTATTGGTATCAAAATGTACTTTAAAGTACCAAAAGTAGAAAGCACACAATATGCAGAATGTCCCATTTAACAAGCTTTTAAATGCCTAACATGTATACAAATCTTTTGACAATAGCAAATCTACAACAATGACAGCGCATTGTGAGGTTGTAGATCGGCTCTTTTCACTTCGTTACTTTCCACCACTGCTCAGAGGCCATGGTGTTGCTATGGGATACAGTTGATGCTTTCCTAAACCAAGCCATTTCCTTTCCTACACAGGAAAATCCACAGAGGGTGATTTATACATGTGTAATTCTGAAGAGTGAACAAACATGTAATGTAAACCAAATCACATGTTTTGACTAAAATCCAGAGGATTTGACTAAAATAAAAATAAAAAAAAGTGGTAAAAGTGAAAGGCATGTTTTCATAACATGTTCATACTTATTTTTTTTTTTTTTAAATAAAGAAAGAGAGGCGGGATCCTTTTCACACCAAAATGTCACCGACCATATTTAATTCATGATTGTTTGTAAATGGCACACAAGCCCTTGTGATCAACCGGCTGAGGGAAGGGAAATTACACTGACATTTAGGAAAGCGGTAAGAGCCTTTACATCTGAACATGGGCTGAGCTTCGGCTCACCAGGCTAATGGAATCTTTGCGTTTTGATATGGATTTACTTTACCTCAGATGGCAATCCAAAAAACACGATACACTGTAGTAGTGTGACCGTCTACACAGATCTGTGTTAGGGAGGTGAGAATCTCCGGCACTGATTTTGCCTAGAGAGGGAATTAGTTCCTCGCCGGGAGTGTGTGTGTGTGTGTGTGTGAAACAGACAAGACAAAATACACACAGGTATAGTGAATGTTGCTGACAGAGTGCATGTGTGTGTGTGTGTGTGTGTGTGTGTGTGTGTGTGTGTGTGCATGTGGGGGGGGGGGGGGGGTTAAAGACCAGAGTACAGGGACAGAGCCAATTAGAATAAGATCAAGGAAAGTGCACAACGCAGAGATGGGATGAGACAAGAAGGCCATTAAAGCAGTACAGTGATGTCCCTCACGTCTGTCCGAGATGGGAAAGCACTGCCAAACAAACACTCAACCCCCCCCCCCCCCAAACTTCACGTGTGTGCGTTGTGTGTGTCAAAGGCTGCTGTGAAACACCCAATTACACAAGAGCTACACTGTGTACTGTTCCCATCACTGAACTTCTATGTCAGGACATTCATTCTTGCCATCATGCCTGGCAGGGATAGGCATCTATAGGGCAGCAACTAACTCTAATTTTGATTACACATTGTTTTAGCTTTTAGTTTCTGACAATTATGTTAACCCATTTTGACCTGAGATCAGATTCTAAAAATGTCTTCTACATCCTGACAGTTTTCTGAAAAAGCTATGTTTCTGTTTCTGCTATTTTTCAATAGCTAAAGCATAACAATGCTAACACCAAAAGGGGTTCCCGCCCAGAATGGGTTAATCTATGGTGGAATAAGGAAATCATACAGAATTCTTGTAAATGGCTTATCGCAAGTTATCTGAACCACGAAGATATCTTGAAATAGCTTTCTGTTCATACAGAAGTCAAAAGCATAATTAATTATGTTTTGATAGACACGGTACATCACAGAAGTTATTATTCAATTACTAATGGTCTGTCAATGGGCGAATGGCCTAATCACTTCAACCCAATGAAATGCCTTTTGAAAAAGCAATAGGTAAATCACACAGTAAACATTGATGGACTCATACCTGTACCTACATATAAACTCAACAAAGGTTCATTATTTCTCCACTTTAATAATACCAATTGGTATTGTATTATTGGTATGTATATATTATATCATTTTAATTGTTGACTAGTCACCTTTACAACGAGGTATACTGTAGATTGTAAGGATCGGGTGTTCGTGGAATGAGCAACACAGCTAAACGTGTGGGTTGCGCCTCCAAAAAATGTGCCAAAATGGCAAGTGGTTGGTATTCATCCTTGCTTTGAGTTGCATTATTGCACTCTCACACAGCAACAAGAAGAAGAAAAAATCACACCAGTGTGAACTGAGTGTTGCAACTCCCCAACGTGGTTGTGTTGTTAGGCAGCGTCGTCATCCTGGAGGATGGCGTTAGGTCCCAGATTCTGAAGATATGGGATGACCACTGGCTCCAGAATCTCATCCCGATTTCTCCCTGCATTTGAGATTGCCTTCAATGATGATTACTTCAAGTTCTGTCTTGCCTGTGAGAGAGATTCTGCCCCATACCATACCAAGCTGTAGCAGCTGCTTTTGGATCCTCCACACGCTACAGAGTTCCCCAACACTGTGTAAAAAAAGGGTTAAAATGGCCAATATGTGAGTGTTGTTTTTTCCTTATTACTGTGTGAGAGTGCAATCATCCAATCCACTAAGCAACTCAAAGCAAGGGTCCTTACAATCTATACCTCGTTGTAAAGGTGACTAATCAACGATTAAAATGATATATAAAATACAATACCAATTGGTATTATTAAAGTGGAGAAATAATGGACTGAGTTTAGTACGTAAGCCTTGCCGGCTTGGAGCTTATTTTCTGTTTTTGTAGCCTGAGGCGGCTTGATGTACACCCATCCTTGCTGCTGAGCGACATGCAGGGAGGCACTGGGACCCACAGTCTTTGGTGTGACCCGGCCGGGGATCAAACCTACCAGCCTGCCCTCATAGTACAACCCTTACATAGCTAAATGGCAGTAGCAATAGTTCCGCACAGGCTAACATAGATTTGTCCTATTTTTTTTGTCCTATTGTAGATCTGCGATTTTTGCCGGATGTTCACCCACACTCAGAATAGGGTTCATGCGGTTAAGGGTGATGGACATCAAAACATTCCAAGGTTAAAAGGCATGACATCCAGGCATTTCACACTCTTCACCAACTGTCTGCTCCATTTAGCATCATCATCATCCGTGAAACACAGACACTTCAGAGGTGCAACCACTCCAAGGAACAGCAATGTCCGTGTTAACCTATGCGACTATGAGTACCAGTAGGGGCAAAAGTGGCGCTGTTGTGCCTGAAACAGAGAGAGAGAGACAGTGCTGCACTGTTGCCTGCTAATATGAGAGGGGGGGGGGGGGGGGGGAATTGTTATTTTGATTAACGATAACAAAATATTCTAAGTCTTGGGTCTGAGAGACTAAATGTCATGATTGTCATCAAATGGTGGTGGTCTGTGGCTCAAATGCCGAATACAAAATGGGCCTTGATATGAAAAAGGTTGAAAACCACTGGTGAAATTGATAGAAAAAAGGTCTACTACTCCAAAACTACTCCTTTAACCCACTCAAGGGTTCCAGCCTTGAAAGTGCACAGAGTTAAATGAACGCTCAGCATTTTACAGTGTGTACATAATTCATACATAATATATGCATACACACAGACAAACACACGTAAGCCACTTGTTTCACCACAAGCGTGTCGTAATGTACAGACTACAGAGGATTAATCTGTTTGTTAATAAGCAGCGTATCACATGCAGGTCAGGTCCAGGGTTCTCCTTGAAGGCTCAAAGCATGTCAAAGCAAGTCAAAACATGGCCGGTGCTGTAACGTTTTGGGTTGTCTCAGTGGGTCTGGTCTCTCTCTCTCCCCCTCTCTCTGTGAACGTCAGTCTTACACAACTCTCGGTGTTCCTTCAGTGAACCTGCGTGTGACCTCTGGCAATGTTCAACCGGTCAAGCCGTCTTCCCGGGTGACTCAATAACCACCAGGACGTCAAAGGTACTTTTTTGTACGCACAGTCACAGACTGTCGACACAATAGGGTGGTTTTCCACACTTGACTTCAAGAACGCGTTAATGCACACAACTGTGAGGATCAACTTTACACAATGGTGGACTACAGTGTACATACAGTACTTACACACACCAGACACCACCGTTGTCAACACAGATCTGGTCATGTCACATTCGTCCCCAAAACTACTTGTTCGTACCTCTTTAAAAAAAAAATAAAGAAATAAACATTATGACCAAACAAAAGGGAGTTCTACAAAAGGACACACCTTGGGGATTTGTAAAAGTGCAGCGCATGCCATATAGGAGAAATAAGGATGAACAACAACAGATCGTTTTACTTTTGGTCCCCTTTGACTTCCCTGTATATGGCGAATCATGCTTGATTCCCATTGGCTTGGTTATGATTCAACACTAAACCCTAGAAATTCTAGATCAGCAAAATGTTTGCAAAATTACATATTTAAAAAGGTTTGCTCATAATGGCATGCTCAAAACAACACAAAACTGGCACCACAGGGAAATGTTAATACCAAATTCATACATGATACGCATGTGAAGGTAGGAAATGATATGCTTGTGAAAAGACGGAGAGAAAATTCAGGGACAATCGCAATAGTTTTCTCTCCCTTCTCCGGAGGCATTCCACATGAGCTCGGTGACTCGGTTTCAAGCTTCACGCCATGGTGCCACATTCTTCCCTGTCAACACACATAGCTATGGATCTGTGTGCGCGAGTCTGCGTGTGTGTTTGCTTTGGAAAGGGTTCTCTTCGATCAAGGGAGCCTGGCAAGCACAGATCGTGGTCTTCGTAGCAACATTATCATATCGGGAAAACAAAGTCGACTCAAAGACATGTGACTTGACCTTGAGCTAGGATAAGCAAAGTCAAGGCTTGCACTCATCTGACAGAAACAAGGCAGAGTATAATCTGAGCAGGAGACAACCAATGACTATTGTGTGTTTCGATGTTGGGAGAATGAATGGGGGTGAAATCCTGGCAACACATAGACTCGTATGAAGTAACTCATATTGACCCATCTGAAAATGTCGTAACTGATCTTCTTGAACCCTCCTATGGTGAAATTACAACCAAATTATTTGTAGTATCACAAAATTCCATGCAGCTGCTGCTGCGTATTGGAAAAACAACAGCAGAACATGACACTGTGGTTGTCTGTGAACAGAAAAGCAGAGCATTTGCAGCCCAGGAGCACTGCTCTTCACGGGGAGGGAGAAAGGATAGATGGTAAGTGGATGAATACGTGAGTGCGAGTGGTCCGTGCCATCGTTGATATGCCAGTGTCAGCAGCGCCATCGTGACTCCAACGCGAGGCGACAGGAGGAGGCCCCGCGAGGACCACTCCACTCCACCACGGGGAGCACACGTGATTACATGCGCACTCACACATCATGCACATGGCCCCCATGCACGTGCAGGGCAGGCTGACCAGCATCGTCTCCTGCATGACGTTGCTGTCGGGGCAGAAACCTTGTATCTCCATAATAACTCATGTTCTTTTGCCCTACTTCACACTACAGTGTCACACAAAAGTAGCAAAACAAAATAGCCAATCTATAAGTTCGCATTTTTGAGCGTGCACACACACACACACATCTATATATTTGCATTTTGAGCGTGTGCACACACACAATCTATAAGTTTGCATTTTGAGCGTGTGCACACACACACACACACACACACACACACACACACACACACACACACACACACACACACACACACACACACACGTCTATACGTTCGCATTTTGAGCGTACGTACACGCGCACGCACGGAGAGCAATTAAGGTTTCAGCGTATTGCTCAAGGCTATAGACCACTTGCGTTCACACTTATGCTGCATTCACACACAGGCAGATGCAAAGTTACCGTCTACCATTTATTTTCAATGGAAGCCAGCGACATGGAGGAGATACAAAGACACATCCAACATTCGTAGCTGCTGCAAAAGATACAGAACGGCTACAAAAACATTGAGTTGGTTTCAACTTCAGATACAAAGATACAAAAGCTACAAATTATGCTTTGCATCTTTTTCATCTGCCAGTGTGTATGCAGAATTACTCTGCTTATTCCACTCGCACTTTGCAAGTAGTTCTGGTCTGGGTAAGAGTGTCTGCAAAATGCAGAGAGTGACAAGCCGGGATGATGAAGGCAAAGACACGGCCTCGCCTCCTAACCTCTATGGTCATTTAAATGGCACTGGTGACCTATACAATGCCTTCTGCATTGACTTAGGCTAGACGGCGCTAAGCTATGGTTGGATGCCATGTCATTACATTCCTGCATGCACTGTCCCAAACACTATAATCTAAATAAGAAATAGAAGAAAAGAACACTACTCTTGTAGGAGGAACCGTACCGATGTCGGTGTCCCTGTGACCTTTCTTCTGGCGCAACGGTCAGGCCAAAAAGGTCACATGACACAAGATATCTCATATAATCTAATAGGCAGATTGCAGGATGAACCCTACTATTTTGGTTACCCAATGGACTTTTGTCTAGTCTAGAGCTACCCTGATTAACACAAATTACGCTTCCATTTGACCACTTCATAGCTTTTTTAATTTCACTTAAAGGCTTGTAATTGTTGTATACATTATGAGCAATAATGTAATAATCAAGTAATAATCACGTTAAACCACACCCTTGAGTGTAATATTGCAATTATACAACAGTTACCCTTAAAACTAAGAAAATATTTTTTTTAATGACAGATGTAGTATTGTAGTCACTACAACCACAAATGTCCCAAGAAACTAGCTAGCCTAGCCACGAGTTTGCTGCGCTCTGGAAAACAGAGCAGCTGAATTATTTGTTTTGATTAGGTGTGGCGTGGTGCTCGTTTGAACCACCTAGAAGGCTGTTTCAACCAATCAGATTGCTTCCTTGATATAAAATATAAAATATAGCCACTCCCCATTCAGGCAATAATAATATAATCTTAAATATTCCTCTTTTTTTAGCCCCATTAGTCAGTGCACAAGGATGGCAATGTCGGTCAATTCAAACCCAAAAAAGGGTACCGCTGGGTCTAGCTAATATAGGGACAGTAGGTAATTTGTTTTTGAGGGGCGCTAGCCCCTCCTATGACCAGCTTTCCGGGTTTGTGTGAACACAAACATTGGCTTGTGATTGGCATGATACATATTGAAGATAAAAGTGAAGGCATTAAAGCCAAAAGTGATTGGCCGGAATGACATTTGTTATCATTTGATTGTTTGAGCACGGAATGTGATGTATGATGATGTATGATGATAAGAGCGACCCTCACTTCACATGAGTGTGATTTTTTAGTGGTGCAGCCACTCCAAGGAACAGCAATGTCCATCCCTGGTGATGTCCCGTGTCCCTATGTTTAGGGCACCAATAGGGGCAAAAGTGGCACGGTTGTGCTAGAAACAGAGAGAGAGAGATAGTGTTGCACTGTTGCCTGCCAATTACAATGTGGAGTGTGCATGAGAGAGAGAGAGGTCTGCTAATTCCCCCACACAGTAACTATGTTATTTCTCGACCGTTTCGGACGCGGTGCGGCTTGCCAGAACCAGGCCGGCACCCCTGGGCGCGTGCGTTCCTGTGGGTCTGGAAGTTCCAGGAACCGACCGGGGACGCCCACACGGAGTTGCACCACTCAGTTCACACGGGTGTGTGTTTTCAAAAAAAATAAACCTATATCTATTTTTGCTCTACGTTGAATAGCGAAAATAGCCAATCTGCAAGCTCAGAATGTGTCGCAAGCTTGTAGATTTGCCATTTCCATAGACGCTTTTGTCTATTGACCGACATGCCCAGAACAGGGCATAGCTACATACTGTAAGAAATGCCATTTCCTATATGGCTCAGGCCCATCGACTGGAACACATTCACAGCTTTGCCCATAAGATCAAAGACTCAAATAGATTAAACAGTACAGTGGTCAGAAGTTCAAAGCAGGACCTACATGTAGTAGTCTAAGGCTGGCCAGGCCTACATTTAGCCTGTAAACTCCAGAAGTTTGTTTTTGTTTTTGTTTTTGAGTACAGTGCTTCTTTACACAAGTGCAAATGTTCAAGAGCCCGGCAGCCCGGCAGCAGGCACCGTAAGCCTGTTAACTGGCAAACACCAACGCTACTGGGAATACCAGCTTAGTGGGTGACATAACGTTACATCAGGGGATGAACAAGTATCATGTAGTATCTATAGTATTCATGTTCTAGAAAGCTTGTTCTATCAACATTTGTTTTGCAACTTTTATGTTTAGAGGTTCATTGCTATAAATGACTGGGTTGTAACTTGTGACACTATTTTCACTTTTCAGCTTGAAGCAACCCAGCAAAAAATGCTGGATAACGAGAGTGCTGAAACGAGACACTCAGTGATGGGAAGAGAAGCGCTCCAGCGCATCAGTTTACCATAGAAATGAATATTCGGCCGCAGAAAGTATTCGGCAGAAAATGGCTACAAATGCATTTTCGGCCTATTTGGTTTCGGCCCGAATAGGCAGAAAATATATCACAGAATAGTGTATACTATGCAATTAATGCATTCAAAAGAGCTGAATAAATGTGTTATGGACCCATAAGTGATTATTATTGAAGTTAAATTTTGCCATAACAATTTATTTTGCCATAAATCAAGTAGCTTTAAGGTACGGCAATGACAGCAATGGTAGGCAAAAATATATATAATATTAATCATATTCGGGTATTCGGTTTTCGGCCAACTCTTTCCTATATTCGGTTTCGGACAAGAATTTCCCTTTCGGTGCATCCCTAATAGAAATGCAAAGCAGAAAAGCTGCCAACAGCACAAACCAAAGAAATGGGTTTCTGTGGACAGTGAATGGACACACGGCCTCCTCTGTGGGTCACACCCCTGACCCCTGATCTTGCACTGCCTAAATTTGAAGTCTTTGACAGGAGGGCACTCAGGGAGCAAGTGTCAAGAAAGACGAGGAGAAGTAAGTACACGCCACTGAGCCACGGTCACAGACAGTAGCCAGTTCAAGGGCTAGCCAGGCCTGTAAAACCATAGACTAATCCCCCACTCGCTTCTCAACCGGAAGAATCAACCTGGCCTTCCCAGAGCGCAGAGGCCGCCTCCCTGAGGGGTTACACATCACTCTCCATATCATCCAGTCAAAAGAAGCCAGATCTCTTGGCCCACCTACACTGTAAACTCCTTGGGTGTTCATTTAATTTAACAAAGAATGTGGGCCTGGGTCGGCCGAGTGGTCCAGGCACCTAGGCTGGTAATCCAGCCTGACAGCGTGTTGTGGGATAGGGTCCCGATCCCGATGACCTCTCTATATATATATATATATATATATATATATATATATATAAAATGGAACCAAATGGACTCATAAGGGTTGGTAACTTTAGAGTGTACAAAATGGAACCCCAAAACCGGTAAGGGTGCATTTATTTTGTACAATCTCAGAGTAAAAGTTACACTGGGGATTTCAATGTGTACACAAGCCTGGACTCTTAATCCTACTCATGTGGTGACATGATAGAGGCATGGATTAAAAGCCAGCTCACTCAGCCACTCAGCCAGCAATCCGTTCATGCTGCCTGATTCCACCATTAATGATTTCAGTTTCCTCAGTTCATAAATCATGACTGGCATATCGGAAACAATGAATTGTTTTTCCCCCTTTCAGCATGTTGAAATGACCTTGAGATATAAAAACAAAGGATCTAATATATATATTTTTTTTAAAACATCCAATTCATTTCCAGACCCTCACTTTGATAACCGATAATAATTGTCATGATCACCAACAACTACGGTCGCAATGTGTACAGATTAATTGAGATTATGTGAGGATTAGCATTTTAGCCATGACCCTTTGGCCCTGCTCACAGCTTCAACCTCCGTTGCTGGGACAGAGGGCATTCGCACTGATCACGCAGCACGACACGCACTCAAGCCACAGTCTTCTAAAGAAAATGCACCGGGCCCACAGAGTGCCCCAATGCATGCTGCTTCTATAAATAGGCCATGTTCTGGGGGGAATGTCTGTGCTGAACCAGTTGATCAAGCAAATACACACTGACAATGAAAAGTAATCTAATCACAGTAATGGACAGCAACGTACACCGCAGATTTTTGTGATGAGAGCGATTTGGTGCATTATTCGTTCAGGCTTTCCTCTCTTTAGGCTTTCCCCTCAATTTGCTAACAAGAATGTCAAAGCGAACAGTGGATAGTTGACCACTCATGCCTTTATGATTATGATTATGATTCAAATCCATCATATAGGAGTGTAATTATAATCAGCCTGCCTCGCTCTTAAATTATCCATTTTAAAATCAGATTGAAAGGGGCCACAACGGGTTTGGTTCTATACATACACTTATCCGATGTCATTTTCATTAAGCATTTAAACAATGAATCTGCCCTCTAGTCTAAATCACTGGTTCTCAAAGTGGGGTCCGAGGACCCTCGGGGTCCTTGAGGGGGTTCCAACAAAATGTGTTAATACAGAATCGAGCTTGTAGATCTGCCATTTTCAAACATTTACAGTACCATATTACATTGGGGGTCCTTGACATGGAAATGTTTTGAGATCCTATGCTCTAAAGAATGTCAGAAACCTCTCACTGGATTTGTGGCGGTCCTGTAGGCAAACGTGGTCTCCTGGATGAGCCAGATGTGACAGTTGCCGTCAGGCTGACAACAAGGTCCTTCTCTGACCCCCCGACGCGCTTCGTGCCGCGGGCCTGGTTCCTCCGTCCTCAGACTGACTTCCACATCAGCGGCGCTCCGAGACAGAGGCACGGGAAGACATCTGCTCTGTGAGGCTGCCGTTTCTGCGCTCCGCTCCATTCCCCTCGACGGTGCCTTCTCCCCAGCTTCCCTCTTTTGTACAACTGCTAGGATGGGGTCTTTTTCAAGATGTCGTGCACGGGAGGAGTGTCTTCAAAGTCAAACCCCACTCTGCTTGAAGTCAAACGCAACACGGCTTGCTCTGGGGGGGTCATTTCTCCCCCTTTCTCAGTAAGGTTGTGTAAAGCCAGTGGGTTTGAATCCCAGTGCATCCAACTCCAAACCAGTAGTGTACATAGTACACACACACACACACACACACACACACACACAGTCTAAATGCGTTAAAAGAAACAAGCCACTTGACCAAACACATTCTCTCAGTAGTCAGTATTGAACTAATTAAAGTGAGGCACTGTAATTAGTCAGTAATTGTGTTGACATTGACTTATTAAAGCCAGCCAAAGCCCTACTCATCCAATATCTAAACCCATTGCCTGGATCTGAACAGTACACCCATCTCTGATTACAAAGAATTATACCACACTGATCGCAGACAATGAATCAAAGTATCAACTATTTATCTGTATCAAGCCGCTGCGGCTGGCAGCCTCATCCAAGAACCCCTTATCAAAGCATGCTGTCTCCTTGAACCTTGGACAACCATATCCTGACCATCAGAACCTTCTGAAAAACTAAAAAGAAGATAAGATACATTTGGGAAGCACCCAAGTAGTTTGAGCACCAAGTCATGGTCAGGTTAAATCAGTTTAATCATAAGGCCCCTGAAATCCCTAAATCCATGAGGTTAGAAACTCCCTTTCTTAAATACCTGTTGAGGTTGTGGGTGGAGAGTCTTCAGTAAACTAAGCTTGTCAAAACTAGGTAGCAGAGCTGGCACAGTGTACTATTATGGCTGAGGCTAGATCATTCACAGTCACACACACACAAACACACATTTTCACCAGACTGGCAACTTAAGGCTTATTGGGCTTTTACATAATGTATGTTAAGCACCTAAGCGAACGAACGATAACTTAAACACTATGGTGAGGTGAAATAGAGGGCAAGGACATGAAATAGCATACTTAGTAGTCAGCTATTCCAGGGATCCTTAAGGGTGTCCCCCCTCCTCAAAAAAAAGAAAGAAAAAGGTTTTAGTTCATATAGCCTTCAGTACTATTTGGACCGAACCAATAAACAACTTAAAACCAAATAATCGAGGAGCAATGTTTTTTGAGAATGTTTTCTTATATGTCACACACAAATTGAAAGCATTTTAATATATTTGAATAAATCAATTAGTCTGATCATCTGAACACCACTTTAACCTAAAGCGGCATAAATGTTTGTTGTACAAAAATAGCCGATCTACAAGCTCACACCTCGTTGCGCTGAAATGCATTGTGAGCTCTTAGATCTGCTATTTTCACCATTTAAAAAGAAAAGAACATGATATTGACTGACTAAGTCATATCGCCTAGCCCTATACTGCTATGAATGAACATTGACAGTCTCATTTTGATCATCTCCAGTACAGGAAGTACAGTCAAAGGTTATGCTAAGTAAAAAGCAGTGTATAACACAAAAAACACCAAGGGTTTGTTTCCATTGTGGGACATTTAGATTATACACCATCAGTAATGCTGATACAATATTGGAATAAAGCTATGCAACACAGATTGTAAAAGGAATTCTGGAACAAACGACAGAGCAGACCTTATCGGACCAAATCGTGTCATTTGTAACATATAGTTACAAATGTTCTATTGGGATGCTAGAGACAGATAGAGATAGAGATAGAGATAAAGATGTCTTTATCTGTGGCCTATAATGCATGTCAAAGGGGGCCCTTCCCTGAAATTAAAGATTTTGGGAATAACTAAATAGTTCATACTGTGACATACAAAATCACCATAAACAACAACATCATCATCATCTTCTTCAGTCTCCTTTCTTTCTTTTCTTATTTTGGTGAAGTTAACAAAAGAGATTTGTCCTAATGCCGAGTCAGTGTGGTTCTGTGGACCGGACCCCACACCCCAGGGGTTCTTGAGGCAGTTCCAGGACCAGGAGGTCCCCAGCCACGTGAGTAATCGGTTAATAACCACTTTAAACCTATATGAATTGGCCATTTCAAAATAGGCTTAGCCGATCTACAAGCGCACTACAAGTAGATGAGCTTTTAGATCTGATATTTTCCAAAAATATATTGTGACCACAAATGTGACATTTGTATTATTATGTTTGAAACATTTTAACTACACAAATCTTGTAGGGGGTCCCTGGCACAACATATTTTCAGATGGGGTCCACGGCCAAATACAGAATAATAATGGGGGGGGGGGATTGAGAATCACACTGTGCCGAGGACCATGACTTGTCTTAGCCTTGGATTAAAACTAGCACAGATGTATTTTATCAATCTTGATTTGCAAATGAAAAGTCAAAGTCAGACTTGATTAAATGCATCTACTATCACATACTGTGATAGTCCTGATCCAAGGCTAGACTTGACACCGTCACCAGGGCACATGACACTCAAAGAGGTTTCCTATTAACGGACCTAAATCACTCCATCAATCCACTGTCTGTTGTCTGTGTCAGTGTCACACTCACACACGGCGACACTGACTGACAGACAGCTCCGCGAAAAAGTCAACCCAGCGTGGGTATAGTCAGTGTAGTGCTGCTATAGTGCAGTGGTACTCAAACTTTACAAATTGCAAGGTCTCTCTTTAACTTCGAGCCTCTGACAGTATAGAAATGGAACCATTTGTACACTGTGACTGGGACAATTTAGACCCCCCCCCCCCCTAAAAAGGAACTCCGAGAGTACCTGGAAGGAATCCAGTTTGAGAACCAAAACACACTGTCTGCACCTCTGACATGACAGGACATGAGCAGCACCATGTTGTAGGCTACGTTTTCTATGCCCCCCTTTTGAATTAATTTGCCAGTCGCTTGTGCGAGAACAACAACACGTACAGTAAAATATGGAACATAATGGAAACTTGCCCCATCTGTAACTCTTTTGTTTTGAGGGTGTTAAAATGAACAGCAGCCTAACAACCTAGACAGACATACACAAGAGACAGCGCTGAATCAGCTTTAGCTTCAGTTAGCCTGGATGGCTGCCCTGGCTTGCTAGCATCATGTAAGGTTGAACACAATGAGAGTAGAGCTTCTTCCATTGCAGTATTATAATAGCAGTATTACCAAACGCCAAACAACGAGCAGCAACAGGGGAGGAAAAGGCTAACAACACAACAGTGTTGTTACTTGCAGCTACAAAAACAACAAGGTTATACCTTTACCTTTTTCATCCGCGGGGCTTCGGCCACGGTACCGTCCCGGTTGACGAAAGCCTCTCCTCCTCCTCCTCCTCCGCCGCCGCCGTTCTGTTGCTGCGGCTCCGGTCGCTGCTTCAGAACCGATGCCTGGGGCATCTTGCCGGGGATGGTCGGGGTGAGGAAGCCGCCCGGGCAGCTCGGGTCCTCGGCTTTGACCGAGAAGGGCTCCGGCGCAGGGGTCGTCGTCGTAGCGGGAGAAGAACCGACCTCGTGTTGCGGCAGCGGCTCGTTCTTGATGGTCTTGGCCGGGGTTTTGTCCTCCGGGCTCGGTGTCACCGCCGGGGAACCACCGGCCGGTCCTTCTTTGCCAACGCCGGTGACGTCTTTGATTTCGACCTCGGCCATTTTCGCTGCCACAACCTGGACTGACATCGTCGCTGCGATTTCACAAAGTCCTTTTCCCCACCAACCAACACACACACTCACTCTCTCTCTCTCTCTCACTCACTCACACATACACACACTCACTGAGATAACCAGCCAAGCGGATGTGAAGTGAAGAGGGACCATGGGACTGGTGCTAACGCGCGTTGCATTGTGGTCGTTGTAGTTCCACTTAATTCTCAATCTGAAAACTCTGCCTGAATTAATTAAAAGGCCTGAAATCGAAGTACTCAGATTGTAGCAGCAATACAATACCACAAGTAAAAGTCCTGTGTATTCTGTAAATGTGTAAACTGCATGGTTATTAATGTCTGCATCAAATTGCATTGCTCTGCATTCAAGTCAAGTGCATGGTTACTTATTATTTAGTTATTTCACATTGTGGGCTAGTGTAGACTGTAGAGGTCAGAAATGTGAACTACATCGCCATCATGTGGAGACTTTTACTCAGTGCCGTATACTGTAGGTAAAAGTTCCAGGATTTCAGATATTTTTAAGTTATAACAAAAAGTAAAACTATAAATTAAAAGGTTAAACCACTACTAATACTAATAGTAATCATTGCTATAGCGTGTTTTGTCAGTAACAGGGGTCTTCCCCCTCTGTCCAGATCTTTAATAAACAGAAAATACATTTTCAGATGGGTTGATATTGATAATCTTCAGTCAATCAGGATAGAGTACCCATTTATCAGGTTCAATTTGATAATATTCCAGTTCCAAACTTTTGTTCAATACACATCTACTCTTACAAAATAGTAGAAAGGGCACAGACATTTGATAGTCTGACTTACAATAAACACACAACGGTGTCGTTTGCTGAAAATAACAAATACTTGTTGACAAGCAACACCATCACACAACTTAGTAAAACTTTGGCATTATATAGCAAGTCGGCCTTATGAGTCAGAGAACACATGTCACAGATCAGCACAGTCTGACTTTAAAGGACCACTTCACCGTTTTCGGCCTATCTTCATATAATTGGTCTATTGTTCATGATACAAATAGTTAAAATACCACAATTATTTTCTACTCAGTCTATGACTCATAGGAGGGGTGGGCAGTTCAGAAACCCGTCCACCAGTGACATCATCAATGCGACAATGGAAGCCATCGTTCTCACGATAATAAAAATAAAAATATTAAATAAATAAATAATCTTGAAAATATGCCTAACAATGATGTCACTGGTGGACGGGTTTCTGAACTGCCCACAGCCCTATGAGACACAGACAGAGTAGGAAAACAATGGGGTATTTTATCGTGAACATTAGTGAGGACCAATTATATGAAGATAGGTTGAAAAGTGATCTTTTAATGGAAACTCCAGGAGTCTCTAGTATATAGGAACTCAATTAGCCAAGTTCCTCTATTCTGTTGGTGAGGACTTTGACGTCAGCGACTCTCTACAGGCCCTTCCTTAGTGCTCTGGTCCTGTTGTCTACACTCACTCTGGCTATGATCTGGATGAGGAACATGTCAGATGCATGGAACATATGTCACTCGATGTGCAGATTGATTGTGAAACTAAAACATATTTCTCAGCCTCTGTGTGAGTCTTTTGAGATCTGGCCTATTTTATCTTTTTTGAGACAGCAACAGGTCGGGATCCCAGACCCCCTGTTGAAGACTGTGCACTATAGGGATAAATAGTGGATTTGTCAGAGTAGGCCTATACATCTTAGGTCACATTCTCACCTAATACTTCGGTAGACTCAATGTGAATGGGTGGAGAATTTGGGATTCTTGCATATTTCATTTGCTGCGGTTTGCCTTCACACTGTCATCCGCAGCAATTGGAAACGCAGTGAAATCTATGGTGATCTATGGCTCCTACTTGGCCTCACCCCCCGAACCCACATCACCCCTGCCCACTTTGACAGGCTGGGATGGCTTAGGGTTGACGACAGAGTACAGCATCTTGCAATGGGTCTGGTCCACAAGATTCGATACACCACCAAACATACCCATGTATGTCTAAATACTTCCTTAATGTAAACGAAGTCCACACCCACAACACCAGAGGGAGTGCAACAAACCATGTACAACCCAGATTCGGCACAAACAAGGGACTAAATTATTTTCGCTCCTATGCCACCAAAATGTGGAACGCCCTACCAACAGTCATTAAGACATGTAAGACATGAGTTTATTTTTGCTTCCTTTATGATGAATTCCTGTTCTGTAACTATATAGAAGTGTCTATTTGTGTCTCTAAATGTTTTGATGAATTGAACATGGTGGACCCTGTTGTAAACAAGTGTATAATGCTTAATTGGGTCGTCCACTCACTAACAGTCTTGTTATTGAGTTTGTGCTTGAAATGTACTGTAATTCTGCAAACTGTTAATAAATATTTCAATCAATCAATCAATACAATTATACTCATATGCAGCCACGCACTGTTCTTTTGGGCATGGAGTTACAGTCTATGGCATGGAGGCAGTCCCCAGGCACACAGTGACAGCACTCCATGTTTACGCACAGACAGACAGACAGACAGACAGACAGACAGACAGACAGACAGAATATTCTGTAGGCTATAATAGGCTACACTGCAGTGTTTTTATGTGTTTCCTTAAGCAATTGATTAATGTATAGGCTAGGCTACTGATCATTTCGATCAGGGCTTCAGTCTCCTCATTCGACCACGTCTATCCACGGTAACGGGACATCTTTGCGCTGCGTAAAATATGCCTTCTCCGTCTCCAACTGTGTTCAGCTCCTCACCCGCCACATTGTTTGCTTAATTTCCTTTATTTACTGCGGATTGCATATTTGCATTCACACCTGCACCGAATCGTAATCAAGTGCGATTGGAAGCGAAGCTAAACCCCCGTTTTTGCTCGGGGTAGAATGCGGTTCTTTGATACCCATTAGGATTCGAATGACCTGCCAAACGAAGTGCACTTTCTGAAAATGCGCAGCAGGATTCGTTTTAATCGCAGCAAAGCTCACTGGTGTGAATGTGACCTTATATTGTGTGAAATCTACTTAATTACTTGCAGCATCCATTGTCATGTTTTGTGTTTTTGTAGTGTATTGACTCAACCTGTCAGGCAAGTGAGGCAACCATTGAAATGTTTACAAACCCTGGCCTGTACCCAAATATGGTTGGGGCGTCCGCTTGCAAACAATCTGATTAGTTGGGAGCAAATTGGGGGTGTGGATGATGACCCATCATGCTTGTCGAGAAGGTCGAGACCTGTTTTCCAATTTCCATGTGCTAAAAGCTTTCTTTTTCACCCGCATGCAGTAGGTAAGGTCAGCGAAGTCCCGTTCAGAAGGTAAACGAAATTGCAAAGCGATTTCAACTCTTGTTTTGACTTGCTTATAAGGCATTTGATATTTATATGGACCATGAGTCCACCAATGAAGAGTTTGGATGATTTAAGATAGCCGTTTCCTCATATATTTAAGTCTTGTTTACAATGCATTTAGGGCATGCTACATAATGGAGTCCGCTAATAAAGAGATTGAACGATTGAAATATTTTGCGCAGTAGATTGCATTGTTAAAATTCACAATTTAAAAAGCAGGCCTTGCACATTTGGGTGACCAGATGTCCCCAGTCCCTCATCATTTCCAAAACTTTTCACTTCAGGCGTCCCACAAATTGAGACCTTGTCCCTGTCCTACATTGTGACTGGCAGGCAGCCGTGTTCAAAATGCCCTATAGTCCCCTAATAGTTGGATTTCTGTTGTAAAGGTATCTCATTGTCTCTTTTCCTGCAAGATGTGTTTTTAAAGCCTGTTAAAATAACATGAGAAATATCCCCTATAGGTTACTGTAAAGTCAGCCATACCATCCATGACCAAAATTAGCATTTTAAAAGGGGTTTACAAACAAAATGATAGGCAATATTAGGCATATGGTCGAATATGACATCAAGGCATTTAATAGCAACTTAATTAAGTAATAAGTTGCTACAGTACAACCCCTTCCGTCCCACTTGTCCCACACAAGCGATAATTCTGTCCCTCAACTGAACAGTTTGGATCTGGTCACCCTACCTTCCATAGATTATCATGTCAATTTCGTTATCCACGTTGTATGTTTTATTTTATGTTTTGCATACAATGAATGCTATTGTTATTATTAGTAGTAGTATTATTAGGCTATTATTATTGCTGGGGCAATGCATTGCATTTGACATCTTTTGCTCTCACTGCTTAATATTGCTATCTCTCGTTTATTTACTAGATTTACTTGAATTACGCCCAGCCAAGACCCAAGTCCATCATGGGCAGCATGGCTGACTGCTCCACTCCTGCAATCCTGCACTCCTACACAGTTCTACAAGAAATAGGCACCGGTGCCTATGGAAACGTTTACAAGGCCAGAGAGGATGGGGGTGAACAGCGCATGGTGGTGATGAAGAAGTTGAACTTAGGTGCAGACCATTGTGCAGACCCCCAGGGAGGTATTGATCTCCTTCTCCGCGAGGTTGGGCTGTTCGAGTGCTTCGACCATCCCAACATAGTGAAGTAAGTGTATTTTCAGAAGCATTATATTATATTCCAACTCTGAATGGATGTGGAACTTGGAATAATTCGCTTTGTTTGTTTGTTATTATGGGCAGCGGGTGGTGTTGGGATAAAGTAGACCTTTTAAGCGTTACCATTACTTATAACAGTGTGCACCCTAGCTGTGCTCAAGCAAGGTCACAGAGAGACAGAAAGATTTCTATGTCTGAAAAAGTAGAGACACGTCAGACAGACGACCCCTCTGGCCTGCGCTTCAAGGGGCGCCCTAGCCTGAGCTAACGTGTTAGGTTTCTGGTCTAGAGGGGCGGGTCGCGGCTGAGATTTGCGCACGCCCTGATTGGATCTCATCGATCTGTCCGTCACCCCCGGCCCCTCCTCTCCCCCCTAGTGCAGCGCTACGTCACATAATTTGGAGCGACGCCCACCCGGAAGGGTTGACTCCCACTTTTAGACCAGAGCGGCCAATGCGTTCCTCCAGGCTTTCAATTTTTGCACCAACAAAAATGAAAGCCTGGTACCGAGGCTAGGGGCGCCCCGACCCACGGACTGATATGATTGAATCTGATTAGTATCCCGGGCAATCATTAAAATATGCCGGATCTATGATTCCATGACTTATGTTTACTGCCAGTTTATTGGACTATCAGATAACTCTCTCATGGTAACGTAGAGTTGCCGGATGGTAACCGCAAGATTGCCAGTTCGACCCCGGGCTCCCCCAGAGTTAGTGTCGAAGTGTCCTTGAGCAAGACACTGAACCCCTGATGTGCTGGTTGGTGCCTTGCATGGTTTCCGGTTTCCGCCGACATCGGTGTGTGAATGGGTGAATGTAATGCACAATTTATGTAAAGCGCCTTGGATAAAGGCGCTATATAAATGCACCAGTTTACCATTTATTATGGCAGTGGTTCTGGAGGGGGGTCCACTCCCCACATGATTGGGGGGGGGGTGACAGTGAAGTCACAATTAAAGCACTTTTAAGACCTAAAAGAAAGAAAGAAAGAAAATAAAAAAGACCATTACTGCATCAAAAGTAGGTCAATCAACAAACTACAGTATAGGCCTACTATAAAAACTGGCCAAACATTGGCCAAATTGTCAATATTATACGAAAGATGGAAAAGTTGTGAAAGTAGCTGATCTATAAGCACAGTACGTGAGCTTGTAGATTGTCTATTTTCACGATATTTGTCTGTTGAACCGTGTCAAACTAATAGTCCGTCAACAGGGGTTATGAGGGGTCAAATTTGGTATATATAGTCTTTTATATTGGCCTAAAATCTATATATATACATTCATGAGTCCACAACTGACCGGCTGTCACTATTGGGCAATTTCTTTATTCATTAACATCCTATGGCAGGCAAAAATGTCAAACTTTCCTTTTGCTTTAAGTAGCATGTGACAAACTGTGTCAAACTAGGGGGTTTTCATGATTCTGAATCCATTCCAAGCATTAGTTATGCACCAAATGCACTCCTTGGGCTAAAAACGGCCATAGACGTGATGACAAATGTGATGAGGTCGGCACATTTGGGCCAAGCGTCTTTGGGTATTAGAAAAGCGCTATATAATATTAATATTATTACTTAAAACAAAAGGAAAGTTCGACATTTTGGCCTGCCATAGGATGTTAATGATAGGGTCACAAGAAACCCCTATAAAAAAATTGCCCAATAGTGACAGCCGGTCAGCAAGTGGATTCATGAATGTATGTGTATAGACAATATTTTAGGCCAATAAAAAAGACTATATACCAAATTTCCCATTTTAAACAAACGAAGCCTGTCGGCTGCCAGACTATAAATTGAATGTCTCAACTCCTACATTCCTAGTGCTTATCAGGGTGGGTGTCCGGGTGTCCCTAGTTCAATATTGTTATTTAGCAGGGTCACAGGCACGACCTGACAAGGTTCAGATTCAGAAGTTGAACCACTGTGTCATGTCATTTGTTTTGCTCTGCAGATTGTTTGATTCATTTTCTGGATACAATGGAGTGAACATATCTCTTACCCTGGTGTTTGAATACATCGACCAGGATCTGTCTGCATACATCTCTAAGGTCCCCATCCACCAAGGTCTAGGCCTTGGCAAAATTAAGGTGCAAACTTGACACTTATTTTCAACATCTCGTGTCCTCCCAAAGCCCTCAAATGCCATTCCATTATATACATTTTCTTCGGTGGATATTATTATTTTAGATCATATTCAAGGTTGATGCTAAATGCACTTAGGGCAGAGTCATGTCTTATGGATGTATTGCTGTAGTACGTACTAAACAGGACATAAGATCACGGTGTCTTAACTGTAATTTCACCTCCATCCATCCACCTTCCTGTCGGTATAGGAACTGATGGTGCAGTTGCTTCATGGGTTGGACTTCCTGCACGCCAACAATGTGGTACACCGTGACCTGAAGCCAGAGAACATCCTAGTCAGCAGCAGCGGACAGGTCAAGATTGCCGACTTTGGATTGACATGCATGTACCAAGTTGCCCTAACTCCAGGGGTAAGTAAAGTACCTCAGTCGGTTATTATTCATTTGACTTCTGTTGGCTGTATGTATGTAAAGTATGTCCGGTCCAAAGTGGCAAGGGGCGTTGGTGTGCTAGGCAAAACAAGGTATGTCTTCAACTATACGTCACTGTTTACTCTGTACAAATACACTAATAATACCATATCTGTCTTATTGTGTGGAGGCGTGGTAAAATAGTTATAGAAGCATCCTTCAACCTTTAGCCATAATGCAAAAAAGAGCAATAAGAATAGTATATAATGTAAATTATGATCACCCCCTAATGAACTGTTTTTAACGTCATATACATTGAAGTTCCTAGATTTAGTTTAATTGAAAACGGCTCTTATTATTTCTAAAGTAAGGAATAAATTACTTCCTGGGAACATTCTGAAAATGTTCAAGGATAGGGAGGTGGTGTGGCATTGACAGAGGATGTCCAAACACAGCAGAAATATCTCCCCAATTCAAATTAAAAAATACTGTTCAAGCTTATTCTTTTGCCTAAATACAGTATAACGTAGTATAATTAGTATATTACATTCTGAGGGTAGTATGGTGGTGATAGTGATAGCGTTGATGGCAGAGATGGTAATATCGGTAGTACAGTTGTCAGTAAGTAGGCCTAAGTAAAGTTTATTTGTTGAGCACATTCCACAGACTATCAGTCACAAAGTGCTTTAACAACAATAAAAGTAAAACAAGTCGATAATAGTCAATAAAAGTAGTCCACAGTTTGTAGGTGGAAGCTCACTGCTGCTTGCGTGGTAGCAGCTTAGTAGCTTTAGTCTCTCCCAGCATGTCATAATTATGTAATATTTGATCTGCAAGCTCAAATCTCGCGTGTTGTGTCGGTGCGCGACACAGTGCGAAACCAAGTATAAACCTAGGAATGAGAGAATAATCTAAACACAGAGGCGATCACATTCAAATGGTTTAAAAATACATCAAATATTAACATGTCTCGAACTAAATAAAAGACACCATTTATTAATATCGATACAATCAATCTTTTGCATTGCAAACCGATTTTAGATCGTTATAAGGACATAACATGACGATTTCTGTAATAAATCGATGTAGTGGTTTTTTAATCAAAAAAATCGATGCAATTACTGAATTGTTACGGGCCTAGCTCATTCCATAGCCTAGGGGCAAAACTTGCAAAGGCTCGATCTCACCTTTAGTTATACATTTTGTGGGAGGAACAACCATGGTAATGGTTGTTGGCATTGTGTTGTAATCATTAACCTTATTTCTAGAAAAACAGCACACTTATGAAATAGTTATTATGACGGGCAGAAACCACCTAACTTCATTTTTGAGGGGTTTTCTTATAATAATAATAAAAAGTGTCCTTCATAAATCAACACTATTAAACACCCTTTATGTCTGTGTGTTGAACCAATGAAAAGTGATAAAAAGCGCTTCTGACAAAACTCCTAACTCCATTAAACCCTCAAACTTTTCTTCATTTCCCGAAAAATATATATTTTTAATTTCCTGAAAAATGAACACTGTGGAGTTAGTTGGTTTAGTTTCTTCCCAACATCAGACATATACATCTTACCCGGAAACGCAGCTGTAAATTATTGTTTACATTCTAACCTGGTCCATTCCCTGTCTTAAAAAATACATCTCATATAATCACTTTGTTCATCCCTCCCTCACATTCGTGATTCCTGTCACTGTTTGCAGGTGGCGACGCTGTGGTACCGCGCTCCCGAGGTCCTGCTTGGTTCTGTTCACACGTCCACAGTTGACATGTGGAGTGCTGGCTGCATCCTGGCCGAGCTCTTCCTCTTGAAGTATGAGCAGTTGGTTTGGAGAGGGTGTTTACTGATAGGGCTGTGTGGATTGACATGAAATGACATGATTGACATGTGATTTTGTTCCTGAATGTGGTGATCGATGGTGATGAATGACTATACGTTTTGAATATATCGCGCACACACACACACACACACACACACCTTAATGCATACTTGTATTTGTACAAACAAATACAGTACCTGTGTATTCTGCTGTATATACGCAGTAAAGACAGATAGAGCTGTATGTGTAGAGCCTTGTTCTAAAATTGTTATAAGCTGAATTACCCATGTGAGCAATTCTTCATTCCACAGGCCACTGTTCCAAGGATACTCAGAGGCTGAGCAGCTCCACAAAATCTTTCAGTGAGTTTTGTCTTGTTTCTCCTGGCATCGTATTTGTGATCACATCGCCAGTCAAATAATTGTGATCGAGAACAACACAACCTTTATGAAACTCGACCAATTTCTCTCATTCTTAGGAGATACTTTTTTATTCTGCACTGCAATTATTCTTTAAAATGTGAGGGGCGCTCTTGTCATCTTACAATATCGAAGAAGAACGGAACCGGTTCAACCCCGGTTGAAAAGGGGCTTCAGTGAGCGTAACAAGCTAGCTAAGAATGCCTATCTATTATCTATCTACGTATCTAGTACGTGGCAACACTGTAATATTGTGGATATGGGAGAAGTTTACTTACCTGACTTGTGTTTTACAGGGCGATTGGCTTGCCAGGAGAAGAGGATTTCCCCGGAGACAGCCCAATGATCATCCCCTGGGGACCAGAGTTGCCCGGCGCTGGGCTGCTGCCCAACCTTGGCCAAGAAGAGTTGCCCGGCGCTGGGCTGCTGCCCGACCTTGGCCAAGAAGGGAATGACCTTTTAATTGTGAGCATGACTTTTAGTGCAGTTGGTATTAAACTGCCATGCTGTCTTGAGTATTTTAAAATGTGTAGTCTTGAACTGATCACTATATATTTTCTTTTATTCGTAGCAATGTCTGGTATTGGAACCAACCAGTCGCATCTCTGCCTCGGAAGCCCTGGCACATCCTTTCTTTAATTAGATCTTTGGATCACCTGCAACACCACAGGAACCGTGGTGTTAATAATTGTGTTGAGCTTTGTACTTTTGTACTATAATAATAATAAAAATGTTTTTCTACTAGCTTGTTTCTTAATTTCAATATGTTGCATCTGTAGTATAAAATATTCAGACTTAAGCCCTTTGTTTAATAATTAGCAAATGTGTCTATGCCAGTGTGAGGGCAATGAGTAATAGTAACATCCCCAATATATGAATGAATGAAACATTGTAAAGCACTTTGAGCACTTGGAAAAGCACTATAAAAATGTTAGTTATTCTTGGTGGTTTTGTTGCATCAAGTGAAACTGTCAGCACCCCTAGAGCTGCTGCATATGTATGTCACGGTTCTGTGTTTGTGTGTAACTACTGTGAAGTGTGCAACACGGTGCCTATCCCTGGCAACTTACTCTTGGAAGTTCATCATGTCACCAGTGGGTGCCAGTGTTCCCATATGCAACTTGGTTCACAGTAGCCTTGGTACCCATGCTTTTATTTGGTTCATAGCAACAGTCGATGACATGCCCAACCTCTTGAGCCCCATTGCCCCCGCGGGTCAATGGAGACCCAATTGGTCTCCGGTTCCAACTCCGATGTTGCGGATTTTCCCCCTGGGGTTTAAGAGGTTTTAATCAGTTTGTAATGGGAATCCAATTCCATCTAAAATAAATAAACTTAATCAGCTAGGGAGATGAACATATTTAATTTCTGGCCAAATTCAACTCATTTATGTAGTGTAATATCCCTTTTAGGCCAATTTGTTTATCTCACCTGGAAATAAAGACAGACCAGTGAATAATATTTTGTATATTTTAAACTATAGAATACCTGGTTAACATTAAAACTATAATGTGTCTAAGCAACAGGCTTTATAAATAACATTGTGTACATTTGTGGTCAAGAAAGAAATATCTATTAAAGAAGAGTAAAAAAAAGCGACATACAGTAACTACATTATTTCTGTATCTTTTTTTCTTTTGCCTTTGATCTCAGAACTTCTCTGCACAATGAGCAAACCATTCACAAAGCTCACATGCAGCTATAACTGTTTAATTGTTCTAATAATTTCATATAGCATTTGTCTTGATATAGAACAGCCCATATGCTACTACAGGACACTTACATTTCATTTCACATAACAATTCACAAACAATGATCAAATGAATAACCAACTGAAACACCCAGTGTGTGTGTGTGTGTGTATATATATATACACACACACACACACACACACACACACACCTGTATATAGACAAAAAAGGGGACTCCTGCACATAAAAAATAAAAACAGGCCAGATCCCAGCCCATATGGGGATGATCTTTATGTCATTTCCAGGACGTCTTCACCAGTTGAAATAATATTAAAAACAATTGGGCCAAATCCGACTAGTTATAATGACTTGCTTCGATCAGACCCTCTCTGATTCATCCAGGGACATCCGTCTTAGTGGGCAGAATAATCAGGTGATATTCTGGGCCAGATCTGACTAGTTTTGGTTTGATTTGATCTGGCTCCAATCAAGACGTCACTAATTCGTCCAGGTCCTGACCGTGCTTGCAGCATTATGTATTATATTCTGGACAAGATCACCACATCATTTGGTGATCATGTACCATTTGATGAGAATGGGTGTGGCTCCCTGGTGGAAGCACAGAGGTTTATAATGTAAGTGTAGTCAAGCTCTGCAGGTGAAGAACACATCCTTGATGAAGACAAAATATTCTGGAACCTTCCATCTACAAACTTCTAAAATAGCTAAAGTTGAGTTCATGGTGTGACTACAATTTAGTTTAGACTGAAAAAGATCATCGTTACTTTCCTTTCCTGTAGGCGCATCGGTCAGCTGCCTCTTCCTGAAAATATGTAAGACCAAGGAGAAAATTGTGGACTTCTGTACACAATGGCAGAGGTCCTACACCCCCTCGCGGAGAATGCTTGCGGAGACCGAGCCACCAACTACAACTAAAGGTTTTTTCCTACATGGGTCCTCATGTGTTTTTTCAGATCACTCTTTTGACGACAGGCTTTACCACAAAACATACAACAGAAGGGTTTTTCCCCTGTATGAATCCTCATGTGTCTATTCAGATCACTCGATCGACCGCAGCCTTTACCACAAACTATACAACTGAAGGGCTTTTCACCCGTATGTGTCCTCATGTGTCTTTTCAGATCACTTGCTTGATTACAACCTGTGCCACAAACTGTACAAATATAGGGCTTCTCCCCTGTATGAATCCTCATGTGTTTCTTCAAATGTTTCTTTTGACTACAGCCTTTGTTACAAACTGTACAAATAAAGGGTTTCTCCCCTGTATGAGTCCTCATATGGTCCTTTAGATGACCCACTTGACCAAAGCCTTTGCTACAAACTTCACAAGTAAACGGCCTTTCCCCTGTATGCATCCTTATGTGTGTTTTTAGATTATCCATTCGCTTAAAGCCTTTTTGACAAAACGCACAAATATGTTTCCTCAGAGTTTCAACTTGTTCAGTTGAGGTGCTGGCCAAAGGTTCTGTGTCACTGTTTTCAGCATCATCTTCACTTTTCACCACTCGTGATGTGTGTGTTGACTCATTAGGCTCCTCTGGTCTTTGAAGTAGCTCCTCGTGCTCGTCTTCAATCTGTGAAGGCTCCGATTCCTCCTGGACCAGACTGGGACTGCTCTCTTGCTGATGCCGTTTGTCTAGGCAAAATATACAATGAGAGAAAACCATTCAATGTTTGAACTTGAGCAACGCATTCATGACTTGTCACAGTAAGAGGGAAAATTGTGCAAAAGTTCAACCTCTGCGGATGTCTCTCACTCAGTTCCGTCCAGCATGTGTGAGCTTGCGCGCCCAAGTGTGTTCTGTGTGTGTGTGTGTGTGTGTGTGTGTGTGTGTGTGTGTGGGTGTGTGTGTGGGTGTGTGTGTGTGTGTGGGTGGGTGGGGGGGAGGGGTATGTCCCTAATAATTTGAGTTGGCCGTCGGTATGATGCGTTTGAAACTATGAATGAATTAATAATTGTAAGGGCCATTTGAGCCATGTTTTGTAGAGGCTCAAATGGCCTAAGATATTTTGGAGCTTTTTCTGCCTTTATTTGATAGAGTAAAGTAAGCTGACAGGAAATGGGGGGGAGAGAGATGGGGAGTGACACGCAGCAAAGTTCGTCAGGATCGGGAGTCAAACCCGTGACACGCTGACAGGCTGGATTAGCAGTAGCACCTAGGTGCCCGGACCGCTAGGCCGGGCTGGGACGGCAAATATGCTATAGGACAATGGCGAGGTCATTTTACGGCAACGGTGTCAGCCGCGGAACACACGCAGCAGGCGGTAGTGTTTCTCGGCGGCATTAGTCTGACACTCTACCCCAAACCCTAAACCTAACCACAAGCCCGACGCAACGCATGGCATCAGCCGCGGAACACCTGCGGCAGGCGACAGTGTTTCTCGGCGGCATCAGTCCGACACTCAACCCTTAAACCTAACCCTAACCGCAAGCACTACGCAACACATGTCGGACTAACGCACTGCCACGGAAGCGAGCGGCAGTCGAGTGTCTAAAACTCCCCAGTTTCCCCAGCAGCTGCCGCCCCTTCTCTCGGCACCACCGCGGTTGTTACCGGCAGTTTACCGGCACTGCCGAACGGACCGAGATGGAGCGGCAGTGGAGTGACATAATCCCCCGGCAGCTGCCGGCCCTCCCCCCGGCGGCATCGGGGCTGATGCCGTTGCCGGAGAATGCACTCCCTCCTTCTGCAGAAAAGAGAGAAAAAATGAAGAAAAGAGAGCATGATACTTACTGGTGTCTAGGAGTTGTCCATGTTTCCGTTTAATAGACCTGGTCCTCCTGGATGGTGCTGGAGAACTCATCTTCACCTGCATACTGGACTCCGCAGACTGGTCTGGAATGAAGGAATAGAATAATTATGCAATTATTAGGCAGTGGTTCTCCATTTTTTAAATGTCTTGGAGTTTCTCAACATTTGGCTAAACTTGGCTTTACCTGTGCCACTTAAAAAGGAGCACTTTACCCATTTTAAAACATCCCTCTTTATATAATTGGTCTTCACAAATGCTCATTATAAGATTGCACCATTTCTGTCTACTCACTCTGTGTCTCATTAGTGGGCTGTGGACATTTCAGAGTCAGACACCTGCCTAACAGTGACATCATCGATAGGCAGGTTTGGTCATTTCAAACATATTTTAAAGATATATAACACAAGAACTTGGCTTCTATTTCAGCATGCTACATTTCCAGGAAGAGAAAGCTCCAGTTTCTATTAGCTTGGAATACCCATGATCGGTATAATAATTCGTTTTTTCTGTAATGGCAATGGCAAAATAGGGATGCCAGGTTAATTGTTTAGTAATATGTGTTTTCTCAAATAAGAAAATGTAAAAATATCTGTATTTTCCTCTTACCCTGAAGAAGGCAATTTGTTTTCCGAAACATAGGTAACTCAGTCAATAAACAGTATTTTTTGCATCGTGACTTCAAGTTTGTCTCCTGTGGTCAGAACCTCAGTGTACGGTCCTATCTTTTTGTTTGCTAAAATATCGGTATAAAACACCAGTAATAGGTGGGCTAGGACTCTCTCTCTCAGCATCGGACCAAAACTCTAATATTCAATTTAATGCAATTATGCAATGCAACATTAAGGAAGCTCTGGTCCATAGCCCTAATGCTAATTCTGCCCAGATCGAGCTAAGGGGACAGATGAATGAGAGTTCTGTACAAAGAATGACACACATTTACAAACACAAACAAAATACAAACACAGACAGATAGAAGAGAAAGAGACAGACAGACAGAAGATCAGAGATCAGATGCCACCTCATGCCAGTATCCTTTATTCCTTGTAGGCATATTAAGTACTAGTCTAATTCTAGATTCTAATTGAGAGAGAGAGAGAGAGAGAGAGAGAGAGAGAGAGAGAGAGAGAGAGAGAGAGATAGATAGATAGATAGATATACTAGCTAGCTACACACAATAGGGCAGTCAGTGCAAAGCTAGTGTGAGGAACTTAGGAAGTGAACAGAATAAAAGATAAATTCAAAGAATGAAACATGACATACCAACTCTGTACAACATGACGACTGGTTTCAACATCCCCGCTGCGCTGTTGTTTGCACGTTTCTTTCTTCTCATATGGAACGCCATGTTAGTTTTGACTAGTGTCGTGATCGTTGTTGTTGAGCAAATAATCACGCATCAAGAACGAATGATTCTGCCGGTCTTGACTTTCAAAATAAAATATCTGGAGCTGAACCATAGGAGCTGAACACATATTTTGAACCTCTTCATTGAATCATTTTACAGTCATGTCTGATAGTTACAAAAGAAAATATAGAATGAAAGAAAAACAAAAGCAGAGCCATCATTGCATATAACAATATTAATTATGATGTTTATTACAATTTAAGAAGATAGCTCCGCCCCCTTCTATCTTCTCCTATTCTTTTCAATAATAAATATCATTCAATATCCACCCGTTTGTGGAATCTCACTTGTATGAAACAGTGACAACATGCAATTATAAAACAGTTAGAATGATGAAAATAAAAAATAAATTAAAATATCAGTGTGGGAAGTGGGATTCGAACAGTCTTTGCAATGAACCAATTATATCTGGAGAGCTGTGCGGGTAGCAAGACCTCTCGCCCTTGGCGAGCAGTCCGGGCAATTGGTCTAGGCGACTCGCCAAAAGGGGAAGTCCACTCGCCAAAAGGGGAAGACCACTGGGCCCGGGGCGAAATGTCTTCACCTTTTGGCGAGTGGACTTCCCCTATGATTTGATCAATCCATGACATCCATGCGGGTGAAATCCGTTAGAAGAACAGCTCAAACATTGAATGTGAACTGCAGCCTTTGCTAGCTACTGTGCTAAATCCGTCTTTTATATGATTTGATCAATCCATGACATCCATGCGGGTGAAATCCATGCATGACATTGTTGTTAGAAGAACAGCTCAAACATTGAATGTGAAGAAAAAGTGTAGTACCGAGAAGTCCGGTATTCGCTGTGCGCAACCCATAACAGTTCACACTATGATGCGCTGACAGGCCAGGTTCAGGTGTGAACTTGGGAACAGTATAGTCACGATCAAAAACCAGAGTCACAAGATAACATGGCATGTTAACATGCCATGTTATCTCGTGACTCTGTTTTTTTTTAAACTAATATAAGCACTCCGTTGAACTGATGAATGAATAGCTGTAGAAACAAGTCAATGATGTTGGTATAGTCACACCATGTCAATGAAACACAAACTCTTCTGTGGAGACTGACAAATGCAGAATATCGTATTCATCTTTTAATTTGTAAATCTCGAGCAAATAACTGAGTACACTGTGCAGAGCATAAAACAGCACCACCTGCTGTTGTCTAGCAGGCAGTGCAACATGTCAACTTGTGACTGTGATATTATGGTACTATAGTCACACCATATGAAACAAACTCTTGCCATTGCTATCAATGAAGATACCCACAGGGAAATAGGAAATACAAGGACAAATAGGCTCTGATAGTGATTTTTTTAAATTAAAAGTTGTTACATCCTCAAGATGCCATGCTAAATAGCACAATCAAAGTCAGCTATTCAACAAGCATGAACATACAGTACAAGGAGACCATATTCAAACGTTGTTCTCTTGCAGTAGGCTACTACACAACACTCATATGAAGAATACCTGAGTGCCACACAGGCTGTTATGCTTTTGAAGTACCAGAACCTCAAATGGCCTATGCCTTCAATAGAAATCTGAAATCTGTAGCCAAAATGGGACAATTAGCCTAGTGCATGATGCAACTGATTATTGCACATTTGAGTATTGTAGCACCAACTACATGGCCATTTAGCAGGCAATCCTATCCCGAGTGGCTTAGTAGCCTTGGTAACAAACAGCAGCAGCTATATAGGCAGGCACTGGGGTACAATTTTTGTTTATTTATTTAATTAACCCATTTTTCACAGGGTGCCAATTGCCTATAATATGTAATCCTGGGCGATACTATCCATCTGCTAACCTGGGGAGAGCAGGGGGAAGTTTGACTGGGTATTTTTATAGTCTTTTTTTTGTAACCCATTTTCCACCCCTGTGTCAATTATCTAATGTGATCCTGGGCTCTACACACCCTCCGAGAGCTGACCCAGGGGGTGCCGAGAGGGGCTAGGCAACAGGGTACAATAAGCCTTATTATTGTTATTATTATTGAATAAGGAATCCTTTGATATTTGATATTTTGTACACGTGTGACAAAGAGGAAATTAAATATTATTGTACAAGTTCTCATTTTATCATACCAATGCCCACCATTAGCTATGTATCTGTCCCTGATGGTAGTGGTTAGGATTCGGCACTCTCGCGGCCCGGGTTAGATTCCCGGTCAGGGAACAAATATCTTTCATTTAGGTTTAATAGAGTAGAGTTTATAATAATTATTACACAGTGAACAAAAACACAACTGTTACACACTCTTGTACAGTAGGTGGCGGACTGGCGGTATGCTATGCACCTTACCGTTGGGGTTGGTTGAGAGAACAGAGGAAGAAGGAAAAAGAGGCGGAAGAAAAGTTGAGGCATCGGGCGCTTGCGTTCCATTAGCGCATGTTAGCCACTAAAATCACACAAACCCCCATTGTTTCACTTATACATTTATTTAAACCATTGCACCACAACGGTTTCAGTCATGGATACTAGAGGATCAAATCAAAGAATTATTGGTATGTATCTGAGTGAAATTTCTTCAGCATTTTAGTGGAAAACTGTCTGGCAACCAGTTAGCAGGGCCTGACTATTTGATGGTAGTAAAAGTCTAAAACGCATCACACACGTTAAAAGTGTTGTATGTGCTTATTTTAATAATTTATGTTATTTGTGTATGTCCTTTTATGTTGGTGAACCATGTCTGCGAAATGTGCCTCATGGAATTTAGTCTAAAGGCTATTATAAATTATTTATTATCATTTGTATCCAGCAACTACTCTGGTTCATTTGCTGATGCCATTGCCCAGTCTAGTTAGTTATTGAACTGAACACTTTTTTATTATAATAAAAATAATGAACTATAGTAAATATATATAATTGTGTATATTACATTTCTGTAGTGAAACAGTTTCGTAATTGAGGTGCAGGTTTTATAAAATTGCAGCCTGGTTTAAAGAACTCCTGGTTGTTCTGAATTTTCTTTTTAATAAATAAGAATAATTTGGTGATTTGGGAGAATTCCTTTTTAAGAGATTTCTTTTGCCGATTTGTTGATATATTAGAGAACCTTTCTTGACTTATGAACACATGATCTAATTTTAATAATCTACTAAATCAACATTTAAAGGCATAGTTCACCACCAAAATTACTTTTTTTCCCTATCAATTAAGCTACTCATACATTTTTGTTTTTGTCGTATTCATAATTTCTGCTTTGGTTCCCTATGGAGACACAAAGAGTCTCCATTTTCTGTGTGTGATTAAAGCCCTGCATGTGTACATCATACAATTGAATTGCAAAAAATGACCAAACTACAAGCTTGAGAAACTGGATGAGTTGTTTCCAGTACCAGACCTCAAACGGGTACCCTCCGCGGCACACACCCTCACCCTCTCATTATTAATCTTACGGCATCGCCACCCAGATGTCTCAATCTCCACACACACACACACACACACGTACACACAAAGTTTCAACATAGATCACTGTAGTTGAAATGATTCCGTCATGCCCTGTCTAACAACCCATGCTCCTCTTGTTGTGTCCCGTAGACCCGGGCCTGCCGCTCTCATCCCTGCGGCTGCTGGTTCCACCGCTGCGGCTGTTGTCCGCCACCATGTGGCAGGTGGTGAAGCAGAAAGATGTCATGAGCTACGGCACACTGGAGCAGCTGGTGCTCACAGTGACGGAGTCGGTGCCTGGACTCATAACCCACATGCAGAGAGCTCAGCTCGTTCTGGGACTGAGAGCGAGGGTGAGCAAGAGTATAGGGATGGGACGATATGAAAATGACATGTCGGTCATGATTATTGTGGCAAGAATGATTGCGAGCCGATTAACGATATTATCGTGATAGTCAAAATATGCTTAAAACTTAAAATGAACCCCCAGCATCCCTATTCTGGGGGAAAGTGCGACAAAAATAGCAGACCAAATAATACAGTAAGAAAATATTTGAATTAATAGCTAATAAAAAGATGAGGGCTGATGAAATAATGAGGGCTTTTCATGATCTATTCCTATCCCACGGTTACCCTTAGGTTACCCTTATTCCATTCTCTTACTTTATCCAACCTTCCATTAAACTCAGGCTAACTGATATACTGTACCCTTCTTGAGATTCTAACTCTCTTTTCTTTGGAATTTCTTAACCTCAGACTTCCCAGTAACTGACAACATTGATAGCCTTGCATAGCCAGATAAATATCTCTGCGTGCATTGCAAAGGCAGATAAGTCTGGCTATGCAAGGCTACAACATTGACGCACTTTCTCTGCCTTTTTCTCTCTCTGTCTATCTCTCTCTCTCTCCCTCTACCCCCCCCCCCCCCCCCCCCGACACGGTCGAGGCAGATGGCCGCCCACCCTAGAGTCGGGTTCTGCCTAGGGCTGTCAGTTCACCTCTATAATCCAATTCGAATTTCATTGCTTAATTATTTGTAATTTTCGAATATATTCGAATATTTACATTGTATTTTAGCTCATATTTAGCCTATAATAATACACAGAATAACAAGGTTTTGACGATGCACGTTCTGTCCACTAGAGGGCCCCCCCTTCCAAACGACAAGTACTTTCAGAACATGTAATAATGGTTTTCGGCACAAAATAGCGTTTAAACTGTTGTTTTATTGAGCACAGTGCACTCAGCACGGTAAGATTGTTGTCTGTCTATAGTGCAAATGCATTTTACAGTGAACGTTGTATACTTCTGATACAGTATAGTCTGAGTAGTGAGTAGGCTAGTCAGGAATCATGAACTTTTTCTTTTTTCTTTTTAAACGGAATGCTGTCACGATGAACAGGCCATCATTAGTAAATAGCAATGAAGATATATAGAGATGCCTATATTTTGCGCTAAAGTAATTGTTGAATAACACATAAATGTAGGTTTTAACGCTAGAATGGCATTGTAGTGGACTATAGTGAGAGGCGAGATTGTCTTTCCTTCATTGCGGGACTGCAGGACTAGTCTGGAGATATAGTCGTGGATGATCAGCTTCAGACAGTCAGTGTTTTGGTTCGTACCTGGAGTTTTGCATTATCTCCGCTGTGCACAGCAGCACAGGGGAACTGTCTTTAATATATCCATGGTCGTTTTCAGTTGCTTTCCATGTGCAACACAAAAGTAGCCTACCATGTGTTTGTTTTGGTAATAGCCTACTGCAGGCGCAGCCATGCTGATTCACGTAATCGCGTAGGACAAAATGAAACCAGCCGGACCAACGTTAATGGTTTAATGCACGTAGGACCCGCATTTTCAAACTGTCCACAATATGCGACAGACTCGACGGTACTAATAAAACATGCGAGTGATTCTTCTTAGTTGCAGCGCGCTGTGCGACTGCGTGTGTGCATGCGTGCAGAGGAGGGAGGAGGTGACGAGGCGCGCGTGTGACCGTGTGTGCGTGCGTGCAGATGGGAGATTTCACAGCGGTAGATTCGTTACTCAATACATTTAGTGAGCGGATAAAATAACATAAAACAAAATAAAAATATTAAATAGAATTAATAAATGATAAAAGCTCCATTCGAATGGCAATTTTAGCTTTCGAATATATATATATTTTTTAATATTCGAATTTCTTTCATATTATGAAATTCGTTCTGACAGCCCTAGTTCTGCCTGACGTTTCTTCCTAAAGGGGAGTTTTTCGTTACCATTGTCGCAATATTGCTTGCTCTGGGTGGATCTTTGTTGGTTGTAAAGTGTCTTGAGACAACTTGTTGTGATTTGACACTATAATTGAATTGAATTGAATTGAACTTCCACAGAACAGTGCATAAACGTTTAGTGCACTGTTCCGTGGAAGAAAGTAAAAAAATCTTCACTTTACTCTGTACATTACTAAATGCATGGTCAGGGACCACATGCAATACCTTCACGGACCACCAGTGGTCCACGGACCACCCGCTGAAAACCCCTGAAACTTGGTCAAAAACTCAGATGTGTCTCTCTGTTACTGAACAAACACTAAAGCAATGATTACTATCAGAATATTGACCTGATTAACACTTATTTCAACGGACACGCAAACAAATCACAGCATCTTAATTATTCTTCTTTTCTTTTTTGTATATATCCCACATGGGTTTTGCAGTGACAATATTTGTGTATTTCAGCTTATTCTGGAGCTGTGCAAAGGTTCAAGCCGGGGCTGTGTTGACGCTCAAGCAGTCCAGCGCTGTCTAGACAAGCTGCGTTTCACCCCTATAAACACTGCAGTAAGCACACGACGGGCAAAAACCTTGTATCAATCTCCAAAATTCATATTTTAACCCAGTGGTTTTCAACCTTTTTTATGTCAAGGTCCATTATTCATTCGGCATTTGAGCCACAGACCACCTTTTGATGATGAGATTTAGCCTCTCAGACCCCAAACATTGAATATTTTGTTATCGTTGGATAGGATTTTGTCTACAATTCCATTCTGTATTGATATGGTACCATAGGACTGATAACAGGCAAACGTTGATCAAAATAAGAATTCTGCTACATTCTGTAATTCTGTAGACTTGCAAATTAAGTAATGCACGTGTTTATAATATCAATCGTTAACTCTTGAGAGTGTTTCATTTTACACTCTGAGTTTAACTACCGGTATTTCCTCCCGTTACCATATAGGCGTCGATCTGTGGCCAGTTCCAGCAGTATACTATACACACAAAATCCACAGAAGAAGAGCCGATATCCAGCCGAATGACCTGGAAGTAATACATTTTCGAGCCAGGGTCACGGCCTTGTCCTAGCGATAGAACCATTGATATGGTAACCGGGAGCTCAAATTAATGTTTTATTAAGCTCCCAACATCATACTTAATGATCTATAAGGGTCCATTTGGTTAGTGGTTACTAATTCCATCATTTATCTGGGGACCACCTGGATCTCCCTCAAGGACCATTGGTGTTCCCCAGTCCACTGGTTGAGAACCACTGGGCTAAATAATAACTTTGTTGAATCCGTTGTTTTTTGTTTTTCCTGAAAGGTAACTGTTTTAGACATACAAGGTTACAATATATTTGACCAACATATCGATCATTCTTTTTTTCTTTTACCTTATTTTCAACTTTCATCAAATTTTTATTGATTCTTTTTGTTGATTTGCAGTACAAGAATGCAGATGTGGAAAAAACAGAGTCCACTTTCATTGCTCTTGTTCAGAGCCTGCTTAAAGACCCGGCAGAGAGAGCATACTTCTACCAGGTTTGAGCCATTCAGATCGACACCAGCGATAAAGCTACAATCTAGGGTTTGCTTTAATGAGTAAAACATTTTAATATTAACATGTACATCTTCATGGTAGAGTATGTTAATAGACAATAACAGTAACACTAGCACATCTGCAGATGTTGTAGTAGTCTTCCTACTCTTCCATTGAGAAATTTGGACCCAGTGCCAAATTAATTAGGACACCTAGTGTTAAACGAAGTTATTTGAAGCAGATTGGACACTAGATGCACCACCATCTTCTTTGTAGTTTGGACCATTGCGATTACCTCTTCTCTGTTGTAGACTGGATAAAACTAGCTAACTCATAGTTGAATTCATAGTTAAATTCACTCAAGGTTTGACTGTGTAACACTGTAATAACTGACCCTTTTCTGTAAATAAATATATATGCTGCCTGACATCATCATCATTATATAATTCATCTTCAGTCTTTGCTTACAAAGCAGAAGGCTAATAGTCTGTGGCTTCTTCCAGGAGGTCTTTCCAGTGGAATATGGATCCAAATATGATGACGCTCTGCATGTTCTCCTGTGGGAGTTTCTCTCCAAACTGGAGAAGTTGTTTCCAGTACCAGACCTCAAACAGGTACCCTCCACGGCACACAGCCTCACCCTCTCATTATTAGTCTTACGGCATCGCCACCCAGGTGTCTCAATCTCTATCCCTGGTGCAATGGGTTGCAAAACATTCCATGCTGTACAAACCCTTGCAAGCTGATTTATGTCACAGTTGTATCTACGAACGTAGGGGGGGGGGGGGGGGGGGAGGGGGGGGGGGAGGGGAGGTGCATTTAAAGCCATTTTCTTGTTTGATATCTGTATCATTTGGTGATAATTAAATATATGGCAGATGGTTCCCCCCATGATTAAAACACTGGCTTTTACAAATTTCTAGAGCAGAGATTTCTTCACTGTAGTTCAGCTGTACCGTATTCACAAAAAAAATCAGCAATTTAAGCTTTTTTTCATGTTTTATTTTTTAACATTAAAAAAATTCAAAAAGGCATTTGACACTTTTACACCTCCCTAGTGGAGTTAACCTTTGAAGTGTAAACGGGCTGTGAAAGTGTTTGTGGTTGTGGTCCTAGACGGTGGCGTGGCTGGGGTCTGCTCCGTCCTCGCTGGAGGAATGTGTGCAGGTGACGCCTGACGAGCTAGGCCTCATCTACCAGCACCATAAAAGCGCGGGCCTTCTGAAGGTGCCATGTGAGTGTCTTTAAAACAGCACTATACTTAGTTGACCCCCCCCCCCCCCCTCCTGTTTTCACTAAATATCATATGGAAAATGTGCAGTTCTACAAGCTCACAACATGTCACAAAGTAAAGCGTTGCGAGTTTGTAGATCTGCAATTTGTAGCTGAACTTTGGCCCCAGAATAGTGGGGCTTGGGTCCGGTTGGTTGAGTGTTTGACAATAGGTGAATGAGAATAGTTAAAAGAAAAATGGATCAAAAAAGCTCACCGTGTGTAATAAAGATAAAATACACACACTATTTATAGATTTATTATACTGACATTTCAAGCACTAGGGCTCTTCCTCAGACTTATGTTGAATACAGAGCGTCACCAGCTTACTGAATCTGTACACAGCTGGTGTGCAGATTTTGTTGTACCATTGTGTGTGTGTGCTCGCGCATCATGTACAATTCAGTATATTAATTGTATAGATCATAGCTTGTTTATTTATTTTGTTTTATTAGTGTCACTATGCTGCCTTGATGTACACAAGACATAACCTTGAATCTTAATCTTTTCTTTCTCGCTAGATGGCCCGTCATCCACCGCCGGCAGCTGCATAATGTCTGCTTTGTCCATCCCTCCCTCGCAAAAAAACACTGCTGCCGTTGGACTAGAAGCGATGCATAGCTACGCTAACGTACTCAATCCCATTGTAATCCCCGCTTTTGTGGGAGCTGCAGACCAGTATAGGGTCGTGACAGTTTACACCGACTACACCGAAGTGGTAGTGGGGTCCGAGTTCACCGAAGAGGTGGTGGAGTCGACGGAGGAGGTCCACGTCCAGACGGAGCGGCTCTGTGAGGCGGAGATGGAGGCCGTAGAGGATGACGGCGACGCCGGTGAAGAGATGGAGGCTCTGAGTTCACACGACGCGGGAGAATCCGGTGAAAACGTGGACGTGGCCAAAGCACTGGAAACGTTAAGCAAGACGTTTACGCTCAGGAAGGAAGCACCAGCATCCAGGCGTATGATTCTAATGAGGTCTAGTGATTCACATGAGGTGGAGTCAGAAGAATTCACCACGGTTGAAGGAACGGCACATGAAGTGAGCGTCCAATTAGATAATGAAGTGGATGATGACATTGCACAGCCTAGTGGGCAGGTAGGGAATGGGCCAAACATGCAGTTCAGGGATGAAGTAGAGCCTGTGTCTGTCAACCAAGGGCCAACAGACTCTACCTGTGAACCCTCTGGCTCTGAAACTCAACATGCGGTCTCTGGCCCTGAAACTCAACATGCGGTCTCTGGCCCTGAAACTCAACATGCGGTCTCTAGCCCTGAAACTGAACAGTCGGTCCCTTGCCCTGAAACTCAACAGGCGTCCCCTGGCCCTGAAACTCAACAGGCGTCCCCTGGCCCTGAAACTCAACAGGCGTCCCCTGGCCCTGAAACTCAACAGGCGTCCCCTGGCCCTGAAACTCAACAGTCGGCCCCTTGCCCTGAAACTCAACAGTCGGCCCCTTGCCCTGAAACTCAACAGTCGGCCCCTTGCCCTGAAACTCAACAGTCGGCCCCTTGCCCTGAAACTCAACAGGCGGCCCCTTGCCCTGAAACTCAACAGTCAGCCCCTTGCCCTGAAACTCAACAGTCGGCCCCTTGCCCTGAACCTCAACAGGCGGCCCCTGGCCCTGAAACTGAACAGTCGGCCCCTGGCCCTGAAACTGAACAGTCGGCCCCTGGCCCTGAAACTGAACAGTCGGCCCCTGGCCCTGAAACTGAACAGTCGGCCGCTTGCCCTGAAACTGAACTGTCACCCTCCTCGGAAAGCGTGCGCAGATCCTCACGTCTTGAAATTAAGAAGTCAACAAGGCAGCACGCACTTAAAGCCAAGACTTCGTCGAAGGAGAATATTGGAAAACATAAAACGTACAGTATATTCGTATAATGTTTGTACGATGAATATAACTTGTCATTCTGTTTGTTTGCCACTAATATGTCAGCAATAATATGTACAATTCTTTCCACCAGGAACAGTGCTGATGCAGCAATTGCCTCATCTGTCATAGCAATCAAAGGAATTAACACAGGTAAATAAACTAGAGCCCCATCCATGATTTTGGATAGTCCTAGATCACTATAACCAATGTTTTGACCAATATTTCCCGCCGGAGGGGTCTTTATCACCCTGAAGGGGTTATTTCTCAACATTCATCCTGCCTATGGCTAGTTGGCTACTTAATATAGCAAATAATAAATAAACTGTCACAAAATATAATAAAACTATTTTAGTGGTTCCCAAACCTATAAGCTCAAGACCCAAAAGACAAATTAGACGTTTTCCCGGGAATAGCGGCTCAATGAATTTGTGAGCTATGTACTTTCAACTACTACCGTACCGTACTACTACCTACATTCAATTTGTTTTATTTATAGAAATTATTAGCAGTGTTGTTTCTAATAGTTGTGATTGCTTTAGTTGAAACTTTTTAATATACATTTTAAAGGTTGGAATTCAAAAAAGGGGATATTTACATTAAAATGTGTCTGCGACCCAAACATGGTTCCTGAGCCACTGTTAGGGAAACAGTTAGAGTCTGGCAGGTGCATCGACGAGCTAGCAAAATAGCTCCCCATGTACCACTATAATAAATAACATGTATTATTCTCTCCACCAGGCCGAAGGCATGGGGAGAGAGTATGTTTTGCACATCGTTACACATTATCTCTATAGTCATGTGGTCAAGACAGATCTGTCCGATATTTCATATTCCATCCTGATTGGCTAACATTGGCTTTAAAAATGTGCAGGATTGGCCCGTTTTGAACAAAAAGCCTCAAATCATGAATGCAGCATGCAATTTATGTGAAATCTTTCACAGACGTTCCTACTAGGCTGAGGAATATATCCCACCTTTTGGTGGCGGAACAAAATGCCTCAAATCATCCAATTGCCATCCAAGGCATAAGAAGAAATGGTACACATTTCACATTGGCTTATTATAGCGCCACCAGGAGGCCACAACCTGACCTGCCCTGGTGGAGACCTCTGCCCCGAGGGGCACTTTATCTAGTTTATTTATTTATTTACTTAGTTAAAATACAGGTAGACCTGCCGTTTGTTGTTCCATTCCTAAGCCAATAATGCTGCTGCTCTGAGGCTTCATACACAGGCAGAGCACAGAACATTTGTTCTTTATGTGTGTATGAAGCCTGACAAAACTGTCTAATTACTAATCGGCACAACTGATGATATTTCTAATGTGATTAGTCCGTTCTCAAATCTTCTATTAACAGCTAGGTGTGCTGTCATACCCATTTCAGCACGGCTGGATATCTATTTCAACCAATTGCTTGGTCAGAAGAACTACCTGTAGTAATATAAATATGTCATTCCACTTTTGTCTCTTTTTTTGGGGCGACTCCTCTGTGTACCACCAGAGGTGGGTTCAAGTACCACTAGTAATACTAGTACCAGTGGTACTAGTAATACTAGTACCAGTGGTTGGGAACCTCTGCTTTAGCGTACAATGACATTGTGTGTTTGTTTACATAGCTGCCTTTGAGTGTGTTAACAGAGCACTGCGATTGATTGCTTAATATGATTCTGGTGCGTTATTAAATAACAGATCAGAATCAAATTCAACCAAGCCGTATAATGACATCATTTGACATGCCCAAAATAGAGACACTAGATTGAAAGTGGTGAAAATTAGGACATAATTCCCAATACCGTCTGGCTCTAAAATCATTTAAGTTGTTTTCACAGAAAAGAAGAGCGACTGGTTGAAACCAAATGCACATATTTGAACCCGCTCTCTATTTCCTTTTTATTCTAGATGAATGTGGAGAGATGACTTCCATCATCTTCACATGCTCGCAGTGTCCTTTCCATAACGCCGATGAAGACAGCCCCCCTCATATCCACATACAAAACGTCCGCACGGACGAGTACAGGGCACTCATGGATGCAAAGCAGGATGGAGACGAATTCATGCCTTCTCCCTGCAACACGGATCAAATATTCACCTCAATCAAGCTTTTCCCCAAAGGGGACATGGTGAAGACGGAACTTGATAATGAAGACTGTGAAGGTATGGCTGTAGAACTGTCACCCCCCCAAGGCAAACGGAAGGCCCTCTCGTGTGAAACATGTGGTAAGGTGTTTACGCGCACGTCGGACGTCCGCAGGCACCAGCTCACCCATACGGGAGAAAGGCCCTTCCATTGCTCCCAGTGCGATCGTACCTTCCAGCACTCGTGGGACCTGACCAAGCACGAAAGTAAACACCACGGCATGCCGATCTCCTTCTCCTGCCAGGTGTGCAAGAGCGCCTTCACCAACCTCCGCGCCTTAACCGTCCACCATAAGGAGTCCCACTCGGGAGAGAGCAAACTCCCTCAGATGTGCTCCATCTGCAGCCAGAGCTTCCCCACCGCCTCCGAGCTGCTCGAGCACAAGAAGAGCCACGGCGCGAGCCTGCGTTACGTCTGCCAGCAGTGCGGCGAAGGCTTCGTCACCCTGTTGGCGCGCTCGCTGCACCGGCAGACCCATCGGGTCAAGCGGCAGTTCAAGTGCCAGCACTGTGACAAGACGTACACGCGCAAGTCGGACGTGAAGAGGCACCAGGCCACCCACACGGGCGTGCGCCCGTACCAGTGCAGCCAGTGCAGCAAGCGCTTCTCCCTCCGCTTCATGCTCATGAAGCACCTCCAGACTCACACGGGCGAGCGGCCCTTCCATTGCTCCCATTGTCCAAAGAGGTTCACGCTGGCCTCCATCCTGGCTCGACATGAAAGGATGCACACGGGGGAGAAGCCCTTCCTCTGCTCTCAGTGTGGGAAGGGTTTCCTCTCCCAGGGCGAGCTCTCCAAACACTACAGGTCCCATGTGGACGACAGACCCTATTCCTGCAGTAAGTGCGACAAACGTTTCAAGAGCAAAAAAACGCAACAAGATCACATGGTGTCGCACACGGGCGTGCGCCCGTACCCGTGCACCTACTGCGGGAAATGCTTTACGAAACCCTACGCGCTGACCAGACACAATCTCATTCACACCGGAGAGAGACCGTTTCCTTGTGGTCACTGCGAGAAGGCCTTTCTCACCCTCAGTGAAGCACAGCTTCATGAGCGCATTCACACTGGCGAACGTCCCTATCCCTGCTCTCTGTGTGACCTCAGATTCAAGAGCTCTTCGGAGCTGGCGCGACACAAACGCTGTCATTCAGGGCAGAAGCCGTCGAGGCCGTACTGTGAACAGTGCATGAAAGCGTACACCTCCAAGGCTAAGCTGCAGAAGCACATGCAAGTGGATCATGGACAACTTTTGGACACTCCGAACTGAACATGCATTAGGAGTGATATTGTCAGAGGCAGCTTTAATTTGCATGCCCCCGGCTAAACTGTTAACCGATAGCCGGTTTAAATAGAATTATAGCCTGTTAACTACCTACTCAGCCTGGTTTGACTGCTTACTGTACATTATATGTTGTTTGTTCATGGAATTCTGAAGGGTCATAATCAGACTCCCTTTGCGTAATTAGTTTACAGTAGAATAAAGGGCTCAGGTTGTAATGTATACCGTCAATGTCAGGTGGAATCCTTGTATATCCAAAACTGCAACTTTTCAGGAAATGTGTTCCAGTGTTTTGTACCGGTATACTTTTCATTGGGCAGATATTTTATAATGCTTAACCACTTTCAATCTGGGCCACTAAGATTGTCTGAAAGCAAACCTCTTAACCCACCTTCAATACAGTCACCCACCTTCAATACAGTACACTTCAATTATGGCACTTAGGCTAATGCAAAAAACACCTACTGTATGGCTTCAGGATGCAGTGGAGCAAAATGAATAAAGAAACTAAATCATTTTTGTTTTTAGATAGTCTAAAGCCTTCACACCCAAGCTCATAACGTGTTGCTTATAGATTAGCTATTTTTGATACTTTCTAAAATAAGGAATTTATTTATGAGAAAAAGAAGAATTATGGAGATACAAGGTTTCTGCCCGACTGCGGCGATATGAGTTGTGCTTACGATGGAATCACAGCCATGCAAATAGTATTATGGCGCACCCTCTCATGTAATATTGCTTAACTACTGTATACTGGCGCTCTAGTGACATTCCATCATACTGTATGTTGCAATGTAAACATGAAGATTTGTCTTCGCGGTTTCTGAAATGTTGAATTTGAAAGTTTATAATTGTTTTGACTAGGTTTGAATGCTGCATTAGTTGAGTTTCGTCGATGGATTTCTTCAGGTGAAACCTTTTCACATTATTTGTGCACATCTTATTTAAGACAAATTTATAAAGAATGTACATTAAATAGTTGTTTTTTGTTAGTTTCTTTTACCATTCGTGTATTGCTTATAATTTTAAATGTAATCCAGTTGAAGGCCAGTTAGCTCTAAACATGAACAAATGTTTCTCTACTGAGGATATTCAACCCACTTAATTGAAGTCTGTCAGTCAACTAATTTTCAGCTAAAAACAAAGCTTCATGTTTTTTCGTGTAAATTCATTTTAGGTTGTATGAATGAGCTCTTACAGTTGTCCTGTCCACAGTAGTAACTTAATTTACTCTAGAAGAAAGACTTCTGTCCAGTCAATTGGTTTGCAAACACTTTGTGCCCAAGTCATCAGTGGGAAAGTCTACATTTAAAGGCACTCGCAGTGAAAATAGACATGCAAATTCAAACACATCATGATGTGACGTGTGGCAAGTCTGGCGACCTTATAGGTGGTGCCAAGGCACCACTGGAACTTGTCTCCAAGCACAACCATGTCCCTCGGCACACGCATTTGGGAACCACTGGTCTAGTATATTGATTATTTTCCTCGTCACTATAAAACCAGGGAAAATTCCAGGAATCATTTCTGCATTCAAACTAATAGACTGCGTCTATTTGTTCTATTATACACAGGTGTCCTCCGGTGTGAGACCAGAGCTGCACTAGTTCTGAAGAGCATTCCTCTATCCCAGCCTATGGACAGAGGTACCACCCCCTCTATTCTGTCAGTGTTGTTGATTATGGCTGTCCTTTTTTTAAATGACATCCGTTTCTAACAAATGTGTTTAATTAACAGAAAGTCTTTAATTAGCCCTTTACTGGGGGGGGGGGGGGGGGGGGCTTTGAGAGAGACTGATGATAAAAATTCATGTACCATTTAACAAGGGAGCAATAGTGCATAATTACAATGACCCTAGGGATATTTTCTCACTGCTTTCGTAATTGATTTTCTATTTTTAGCATCCGGTATGACTCGTAGTACTGAAGATGCATGTTTTTTTCTTTCATTAAAATTACACACTCATCGTAGTTTAAAAAAAGAAAAGACTTGAGCAGCATTACATTAATAGCAGGTATCAAAACCTGCAAGTTAAGCCACATTAAAATAGTCGATCTACACTCTCACAACACATTGCACACGTTATGAGCTTGTAGATCGGCTATTTTCACAATCTCCGAACATAATTTACAACACGGCTTTAAGATGAGTGGACAGTTCCTCCACTTTGTTCTCAGTGCACATTCAGCTTCGTTTGTTCAGTGGACAGTTGAGTACCATGAGCTTCACTTCGTCTCTTCACGTCTTCCACTATGTCCTCACTGGTACGCAGTCTGGTCTGAAGGTCAGTCTGGTCCCTCACGCAGTCTGTCAGCCATCGCTTGACATGCATGTCTGACTGTATCTATTTGTTTTGGCTGGTCATCGTCGGCGAGGACTTTTCTGGACGGCTTTCTGACCATCAGTTTTCCCCATGATTGTGCTTCCGTCCTAGCCTCGCGTAGCGATACTAATATCACTGTGTGGATATTTGTCTCGTCCCTCTCAGTGTTCGATTGTTTTCTGCAATGTCCCGCCCCGTATTTGCATACGGGGCCCTGGTTGGTTATAGCCTATATAGTTCCAGACGAATCTGGTTCGGCCATGAAGTCCTCCCACAATTTGCTGTCGCCTCACAGCTAGAAGGTCCTGGGTTCGATTCCCGTTGGGGACGCTGGGGGCGTGCTCCCTCCCCCGTGTCATCAGTGCCCATACCCGAGGCGGGGTTGGCGAAAGCGCCTTTCTGTGTGGAGTTTGCATGTTCTCCCCGTGTCCCCTAGGGTCACAAAAACATGCAGTAATCCTGGTCTCTAAACTACCTCCCACTGGCCAGCCGGGGCGCCTGATGGAGGGAACTGGTCAGAATAACATGTTCCTTCCATGCGCTACGTCCGGCCGGGGAAATTCCCCCCTGTCAAGTGAAAAGAAGCAGCCTGGACTCTTCATGCATAGAAGGAAGCATGAGGTCAGTCCACTGTTTCAATCTCTGAACCCATGCTAATGATAACAGTAATTCATAATTATACTACATTAATTAATATTACCATCCTCACTAGAGGCTTTAGATCTGTTTAAATTTAAATTCAGGCCTGGGCTGGCTGAGAGGTCCACCTAGGCTGGTAATCCAGCCTGACAGTGTGTCGCGGGATCGAGTCCCGATCCCGACGACCCTTGCTGCGTGTCTTAGCCCCCCCATCTCTCTCCCCCTTTCCTGTCACACTACTGTAATCTATCAATAAAAAAGGCAAAAAGCCCCCAAAAATATCTTAAGAAATAACTAAAAATAGATTCAGTATTCTATATTAATGTTTCATCAGTTGCCTACTATAATATCCTTAAATTACTCTAAATTACGTCCTTTGCAATTGTCCAATTAATATCTTGACCTTCTCATAAAATATGTATTTGCGTGTGTATAGAAATTATTTTCAAATTTACAATATTTTAATATAGTCTGTGTTTTTGCTAGAGATTAATTGGACATTATCCAAATTTGTTATCAAAGTTTCAGTTGTTTTTACCGCCCTGAACACATTGAGTTACATATGTCTCTTGTGTTGACATCCAAATGTAAGTACCACTTATTCTAAATGTAAAAAATATGAAATAAGCACTATTTGTCTGCGCAATCATGAAGGCTTAAGGAAGCAGAAAGAAAATAAAAAATGTCACCTAAATAGATTAGAGGACTTTCTGCCGGCTCATTGATGCCACAAATGGAGCATAGTAAAAACGAAACGAGTGTCTCCTCCGCACCGAAAGAGGGTGTGCGTGGGTGGATTGCAAGTCCATCCCACCGCAGAAAAACACCACCGGGCTTGACCAGAGAGAGGGACAGCAGTGAGTACGCCACGATCGACGGAGGAATTTTTGGTGACCATGCAGGTGTAAAGAATGGCTCGAATAAACGGATAAATAGAGTGGAATAAAGGTGTCTGCGGATGCAGATAACGCTTCAACGCAACACCCATCAGCGGGATTTATGGTGTAGTTGGTGCAGCGGGGTAGCGGTGGCGTATTAACAGCCAGTCATAAAGAATTGGGAAGAGGGGGGGCTTTGTGTTGCAGGAGAACAAGAGCGAGAGGGGGCATAGTTGGAGAGAGAGCGAGAGAGTAAGGGTTTGCATGAAGGAGAGAGAGGGGGAGGTTGATAAAGCCGGAGCCAGCACCATGAGCTCTGCACTGCCTTACGACTCCCTGCCACCTCGGCTGAGTCCCGGTAGACGGGTTCTGGACTGGGAGCGCGAGCAGCTCGCCACGCGGAGGCCGTCTTCTCCAAGGGGTCTCGACCTCCTCACTCTTCCGTCTCTCCCTCGTCGGGCGTCCGCCATCCCAGGCTACCTGCTCTCTCCCTACCGAGAGCACCAGGACCCCCTCCAGCAGCAGCAGCGAAGCCTCTCCTCTTCCCTGTGCTCCGAGGCCTCCCTGGCACCCCCGGCACTCCCGCCTCCGGGCGCCGGCCAGCCCTGCTGTCGGCCCGTGGGCGTCATGCATCTCCTGCGCCTGGGGCTCCTGGCGTTCAGCTGCCTCTTCTGGGCAGCCGGGTTAGCCATCTTCACCATGGGAGTATGGGCGCAAGCCTCGCTGGCGGACTACATGATGCTGTCCGCCAACCGCTATCCCAATGCCCCGCTCATTCTTCTTATCACAGGTGCGGCCGTCACCGCTTGGGGCTTCCTCGGGTGCCTGGGGGTGGCTGCCAACCTGCCCTGCGTGCTAAGGGCTTACGGGTTCTTTCAGTTGGCTGCGCTTGTAGCCGGCCTCGCCACAGGACTCTCTGGCCTCTTCTATCGCGAAGACATCGCCGGAGGGTTTCGCAGCGGCCTGCAGCGAGCGGTGGCGGGCTATGCCGCCGACGAAGGTCGGGCCGACGCTCTGGACAGCCTCCAGAGGGCGCTCGAGTGCTGCGGCGCCGAAGGTTGGCGTGACTGGCTGACCTCCGACTGGGCCAACCAGGATGTAGGGTTCTCGCCCCTTTGGAACGGCACCTGGTTGTCACTGCCGGACAGCTGCTGCGTGAGGCGTAAGGGGTGCAGGAACCGGCCACTTCCATCGACGGACAATGAAGGAGTGGTCGCCGCCGGGATCCATCCACACGGCTGTTTCCGGAAGGTCTTCAGCTTCGTCAATGACAACGTCTTCCACATTGCTGCCACTGTGCTGGGGCTAGCCCTCACACAGATAGGTGGCATTGCCCTAGCTTGTCTGCTAGCCAACAGGTTGTCACCAAGACATCCCAGACGCGTCGTAGTGGCACATTAATGATAAATGGAGAAGTAGGCACACTTGGACACATTGCCCGTAACCTCTTACTAGACAATGTAAATAAGTTGACCCTTGGATTCCTCAAAAGGATTCCCTCAGTCCTACTTCACGTCTACAACTCTGTGCAGGATTTAATGATGTTTCATGAGCATTGACCAGCAGATTCCTTCTTCAAACATGACAATGGAGAAAGCACCGTTGCACAGTATTGGAGTTGGCTGCAATTAGCAGATATTAATTTCCACTGACTGTTATATATACACTTCATTGAGTGTTTTTCACTGTATTGAGTGAATTGGTAAGCGATTTAGCAATATTCATTCAATAATTTTCATCGTTGAAAAACATATTGACAAATGGACCTTTGGGGATTCCGCTGCTTACCCACTCTGGTGCAGTGAAGTATGTTAACCCCACTAATGATGAGGAAGCTTCCATGAGGTTATGCTTCCCCCAGAAAGGAGTAGTGCAATAGTTCCCTCTTGACAGGCACTAACTTCCTTTTTATTGGTTTAAAAACAAAGGTATGACTAGTAGTGCAACATTTCACTACATGCCTTCTACAACTGATAATGCATTGCATTGCACAGGTGCTGTGAGTGCCTAACATGCATGGAACATGCCTGGTCTTTGGTCAAAATCTCCTTTTGGTTTTGTGGAAATATGAGAATGCAATATTTCTTTCATGTCTCCATCAAACTACTTTATATTTTATTTTATTAGTGAGAATGTGCAGCTCATTATTCTGTGTTTCCATTGCGCTGATATAAAATATACAGCTATGCTATCTAGCAGAGGGGTTGATTGTAGTATGGTCATCCGTTTACAGTACAAAGCAAAAGCCATGAGTGGTTATTTTAACACTGTTCTACTGTATTTGTAAAATGGTCCCAGGACCATTTTTACAATTTCATGGTTAAATTACCACTCTGGATTTTGCAGTGTACCCCTCTTTTCAGAACAACATATGCAAGTTGGATCAATATATAATATATCCAGATAATTGTACTGGTTATAAACCATCTCAGCTTCCCTATTATTATTGATCTTGTAAATGTGTTACTGTATGCTTATTGCTTGTATCCCACATGATGCACACATTGTGTAAAATATATTCTAATGATTACCAGCAGTGGGCGAGAGCATGAACAAATCTGTGTAGAACATATCTGGCCGACAATAAATAAAGCAAAAGATCTATGGCATTAGATGTGCAGGGTAATATCAATTTCAAGCTCTGACGGTTATCCGAACATAAAATGTATTGGCACCAGGAATTGTTGTAGTGTATACTGTCTCTATCACACCGTAAAATCCTGTGTGTTCATTTATCTCTGAGGGGGTGGAAATGGAAACAAATGCATGCATTTGTACACTTCGCATTACACATGGATAAATCACCACTGAGGATTTTACTGTGCATGGTAAACTTTGAGTTAAATACTTTATCATGTGGACAAGCACAAAATATGTAATGTTCTGAAATTAATCTAATATGGTTCATGTAAATATGTGATTTGAACCTCAAATGTTGGACTGTAATCATTTTAGCCGTGTTGTCGCTTTCTAACACAAGTTAAACTTTTTAAACTCTGCACATTTGATTTCCTGTCGTCCATTTTAAAGGCCTTTTTAGATGGAGCCCAGGGCTTGATTTTATGAGAGGAACCATCCTGGGTGGATGCCATTAAAGTGGTAAATTCCCTGCATCCTCTGGACGGGTGAAATCCAGGAAACCTCTGACCCATCGGCATTGACTTATGACTGAGTGTATATGGGATGACATCTAATTTCTTCCACCTGAGACAAAGGTCATTAGAGATTTGCCCTTGAAAGAGGACAACGGAACAGGGTTTCTGGATAGAAGCACAACCCCCTGCAGCCCCCCACCCAGAGTCAACCAACCTTGTACGGATTCATTCTGAACCAGAAGATCAGACGACATCGTTCAGTTTCAATGTTCACTGTATATAAACTGCATGTGTAACAGACGTCATACAATGAATTGTTTACCTTGAAACTTAAATATATTGGAGCGAAGAGGGACAAGTCACAATAAATCCAATTTGCATGATCTGAATGATTTAATTGATTTGTCTACACGCTATGCAGTGCCAGATGGATTGCATAGTGTCCTCATTTACCCTGCCATAGTGTGATAGTTTTTTGTTTCATTTGTCTGTATGCTTGCTCTAGCTCCACCAGCAGTGGTAGAAAGTAGGTATAAGTACAGTTACTCAAGTACTGTACTTAATTACAATCTTGAGGTACTTTTACTTTAGTTCAGTATATTTAACAATTTCAAATACTTTACCTTTACTATATCTCATAGGCAAATATTGTGTTTTTTACTCCACTACAATTATTTGAAAACTGTAATTATACAAGTTGCTTTGTAGATTTAGATTATTATTACAAAAGTATATTAATAGCCCACATTAACACCTATAACTAGCCTATTTAATAAATAAAAAATGTAGGTAGGCTACTGCAACTGGCCTGTAGGCCTATGTCAATAGTTTTGCAGGTAGAATTTAACTAAAACTTCTATATGTTATGGCTATATACTTGTAGGCTACCTTACAAAACCTGAATAGGTTTCCACCAGACATTTATTATGACTATTATTGTTCCAGTTTCATAATTAGCCTACTATTTAATAATATTTTACTATGAATGCACACAATTTTTGACTATATGAAAACGTTTGGATACGTTTTGTATGTATGAGAAAGTGTATAGTAGTGGCAACCATGATTTAGGCTCTAAATTAATATAGTCATAAAGGGGGCGAATTGTCTCAATAAAAAACCGGGACGCCAGGTTGAAAGGGGTTTAAGGCCAGGGTGTAAAGATTTTGGTTTCCTCTGAAGCAACTTTATGGCTACCTACCTAATATATTTTGCAGCCTAATTGTGTACCAGTGTATACAGCTGGCCTACCACAAAAATCACATGACGACTCGAATTTTCTCGCAGGCTGCTTCTACTCCGCCTCGACACACACGAGTGCGTCCTACATTTTTGGGGCTTTATTTTCTACAGCCGGGCGTCTTGAGTGTGGTGGTGCGCTACTGCGCTTTTAGTCAAACTGCTTTCAAATGTCATAAATACAATGAATAAATAGACCCTTTGTCTCCAGAATGGATCTCAGATCTGAACTCCTCAAGTCCATATGGTATGCCTTCACGTCGCTGGATGTGGAAAAGTGCGGAAAGGTGTCCAAATCCCAGCTAAAGGTAGGGTTCAAACTCCAAATCAACGGACAAGTTTGTGCTACTTAATGACATTATAGAGTAGACTATAGAAAAATAAAATATAGCGTGACACCAAACCATCTTTACGATATTAAACCGATTAAGTTTAATTTATAAACTCCATCGCAGGCGACTATAGTTATAAGAGCTTGATCTTTATTTTCGGAAAGCGACTGTTAAATTCTATAGTGAATGAACACTCCCGTCTAGCGATGTAGACTGTAATACATATATGTTATCACTGTGATAATGAATAGAAAACCTGTCCACATATTGTAGCTATAATAGGCTATCTGACTCTGTCTGTTGCCGTAAAAGAAAGCTACTTAAAAGAAAAATACACAACACAAAGTTCAAATGGGAGTAGCCAGCCTACATCCCATTTAAACTTAGTTATGCAAGCAGAGCGTATACTTGTAGGCTACTTGAGTTGTACAGTAACTCGTCTAGGCTACAAGTTCAAAGTCCACAATTTTCCCACTTTCTTTTGTACGGTCATATCACTTGCTGACACCTGTCATTAAGCTGAAAATACTTATCTTTTTTAACTGTAGGCTACCCACCTAAACTAAAACTGTTTTATGTCATATTTATTCTGTCTCTGCCATGGTGCTTGTTGGCTAGTTCAGACATGTCTCCCTGAGTCCCTGGGGATATGAAGAATCCAGGGAAATAGCAGACTGTTGTCCAGACAGGCTGAACATCAGCTGTGTGTGTGTGTGTGTGTGTGTGTGTGTGTGTGTGTGTGTGTGCGCGCGCTTGTGTGCGTGTGTGTACACACAGGTATGTGAGGGAGATAGATGGTAATAGGCTACTCTGACCAGCCCCATACCTGTAGGCCTACATGATGTGGCTAACAGTGACAGGTCCTGTGTACAACTGTATACATGTGTGTATGTGAAGCCCCAATCGCAGGGTGGACACTCTAACTACAAGGCCACCGAGCTGGACAGTAGGTCCTGTCTCACAGTTCAGGTATTTAGCATACAGTATATACGCTCTTATCCAGGGACTTTTTCAATAAGCAAGGTAAAGAAACTTGTGTAGTGCCTCAAGAGGCTAGAATACCATACCAGGCAAACCGTGAACCTGGCATCTGTCTAAATAACACACTAAATTCTTAGATAGTGCTATTCTTCCAACTGTTGCGGAATTCTGGATGAATCAATAATATTAATGATGAATAGAAGTCGAGACAATATTCTCAGGTGCCAGGTGGTGATGTTTATGCTTTATGTACAATATCATAGAAGTACAATAACACTCAGGTCAGTGGTACGGTAGTTCTGCCAAGAATTAGGGCAGAGAATCATACACTGGCTGCTTCAAGGACAAACGGAACCACAACAAGATAGGCTGTAACATAAACAATGGCTATTAGGCCTAGTGGAGATCTGGAGTCTTCTAGGCTCTTACAAGCTATCAAATATCACAACAATGTATTATAAAAGTATTATAAGTGATGGTAAAATATAAAGTTTAGATATAAGCAACCGTATAATTCTTCCACACAACATTTGTAAGAATGTAACAATATACGATACAACTTTATTGTGTGCTTGAACTGACATTTGTTTTGCGTCCATGACGTCACCGTTCAAGATACAGACAAGACATAGACACAATAGAATTGCAAGACCAAACGATATACATTACAGGAAACAGAAAAGATCCAGAACATATCCTCTGGTTTAACGATTGGTTTAAAAGCAGGACAGACTGATGTACAAAAGGGTTCTTTAGTCTGTTTTTCTTAAATGTATATGCACTCTAAACCGCCTCATGGAGGGCAACAGTTGATATTCAATCAAGTAATAATCTATTGTAAACTGTCCTGTACAATGTGTTTGTGTGTCTGACGGTGCTGTCTCATACAGTAACCTCTACACGGTGTTAAACATCTGTACAATGTGTTTGTGTGTCTGTGATATAGGTGCTGTCTCATAACCTGTACACAGTGTTAAACATCTGTACAATGTGTGTGTGTGTGTGTGTGTGTGTGTGTGTGTGTGTGTGTGTGTGTGTGTGTGTGTGTGTGTGTGTCTGTAATATAGGTGCTGTCTCATAACCTGTACACAGTGTTAAACATCTGTACAATGTGTGTGTGTGTGTGTCTGTAATATAGGTGCTGTCTCATAACCTGTACACGGTGTTAAACATCTGTACAATGTGTGTGTGTGTGTGTGTGTGTGTGTGTGTGTGTGTGTGTGTGTGTGTGTGTCTGTCTGTAATATAGGTGCTGTCTCATAACCTGTACACAGTGTTAAACATCTGTACAATGTGTTTGTGTGTCTGTGATATAGGTGCTGTCTCATAACCTCTACACGGTGTTAAACATCTGTACAATGTGTGTGTGTGTGTGTGTGTGTGTGTGTGTGTGTGTGTGTCTGTGATATAGGTGCTGTCTCATAACCTCTACACAGTGTTAAACATCTGTACAATGTGTGTGTGTGTGTGTGTGTGTGTGTGTGTGTGTGTGTTTGTGTGTGTGTGTGTGTCTGTGATATAGGTGCTGTCTCATAACCTCTACACAGTGTTAAACATCTGTACAATGTGTGTGTGTGTGTGTGTGTGTGTGTGTGTGTGTGTGTGTGTGTGTGTGTGTGTGTCTGTGATATAGGTGCTGTCTCATAACCTCTACACAGTGTTAAACATCTGTACAATGTGTTTGTGTGTCTGTGATATAGGTGCTGTCTCATAACCTCTACACGGTGTTAAACATCTGTACAATGTGTTTGTGTGTCTGTGATATAGGTGCTGTCTCATAACCTCTACACAGTGTTAAACATCTGTACAATGTGTTTGTGTGTCTCTGTGATATAGGTGCTGTCTCATAACCTCTACACAGTGTTAAACATCTGTACAATGTGTTTGTGTGTCTGTGATATAGGTGCTGTCTCATAACCTCTACACAGTGTTAAACATCCCTCATGACCCGGTGGCTCTGGAGGAGCACTTCCAGGATGACGACGACGGACCTGTGTCCAACCACGGCTACATGCCTTACCTCAACAAGTACATACTGGATAAGGTGCTGTCATACCATTTACAATTTAGGCATTTAGCAGACGCTCGAGTCTTAATCCAGAGCGACTTGCCGTAAGCAAGAACAACACATGGTTGTCACACATCAAATACATTAAAAATTACGATATTATAGAAGTACAATAACACTCAGGTCAGTGGTACGGTAGTTCTGCCAAGAATTAGGGCAGAGAATCATACACTGGCTGCTTCAAGGACAAACGGAACCACAAGAAGATAGGCTGTAACATACACAATGGCTATTAGGCCTAGTGGAGATCTGGAGTCTTCTAGGCTCTTACAAGCTATCAAATATCACAACAATGTATTATAAAAGTATTATAAGTGATGGTAAAATATAAAGTTTAGATATAATGTAAGCAACCGTATAATTCTTCCAGCCTTAGTGTGTACTGTGTGTGTAGTACTGTATTAGCAAAAGGCCGATGCACACCTCAGAAGGCTAGTGAGTCGTGACAGGTGCGTAGGGCAATAAAGCATACTTATTAAAAGGGTTATCTTTGAAAAACAAAGAAGGGTCCCACACACTGTCAGAAACTTGCCAAAATGTTGCTCTTTAGAAATTTGCCAAAAATGTTGCTCTTTAGAAAGTTGCCAAAATGTTGCTCTTTTTGTAGTACTGTGTGTACCATGTCAGCAAAGTTGTTCAGTGGTCAGTATCAGAGGTTTGTGGGCGTGGTGGTCTAGTCTGCTGCCGTGTTTCATTCATTCATCATTAGATACTATATATCGTCTGGGAGAAGAGAAACACACCTGGGATACATACACAAGAAGCTCAGCAAGGGCTTCAAAGTCCTGCATGCACTGACTAGCTGCACCACTGTCTGGTATGGGGACTGTCCTTAATCGCAATGCAAAGGGTCATGCGGATAGCAGAACCTTCACTCCGTCCAAAACCTGTGCCACGATGAATGCTCTATTTTCAGCTTACTAAAGAACAGAAAATACAGCATTTCATTGCAGCATAATTATCCAATTTCGATAACCAATTTCATCCAATTAGGAGCAAGAACTCACGCAGGATACTGGATAAACAAGTCAACTGGATTTGATGGAACTGAATTGATGAAACAAAACGAAAAAAAGGAATACGCAGACAAAATTGTAACTTGTGCACTATATCAAATTGAACCTATAAATGTGTGTCTCCCCCGATTGGATGAAATTGGTATCCTGACTTGTAAAGGTGTATTCTGTTTACCAAAGAGTTGGAGAGATATGGCGGAACCCCTGTTATTGAACAAACACTCCATAGCAATGCTTACTATCAGAATTTAGATCATGAGATCGTGGCAACCCTAATAACAAGCAGTCCTTGCCGTGTTGTTGTCGCGTGTCCTCCAGGTCAAAGGTGGTACGTTTGACAAGGAGAAGTTTGACGACCTGTGCTGGATGATGACGATGAAGAAGAACTACCGCGGCCACTGTCCAGCGGGGGCGCTGTCCTCAGAGAGAGACTGCTTCAAACTCTTCTGTCTGTTCAACCTACTGTCTGAGGACCGCTATCCCCTCGTCATGATCCCAGAGGAGGTAAACTAGAGGGGTGGGCAGGGATAGATTTGCTAGGGGCATGCCCACCAGTTCATTAAGTATATGCCTGGTTTGCCTGGTGGGTGGTGATGGGTGGTGATCCACCTGAACTGAAGCCGCACCCACAGCTGTAGTTGTATGATAAAGGGGGGTTAGGGGAGGGGCTGATAGTGTGATTTTTTTATTTTACTGTTTATTTCATTGGCCTATTTGACTGTCAAGGGTTCAGCCTCGTCTGTCAAGACTGTCAAGGGTTCAGGAAGAAATCCTATTAAAATACAAAGTTAATACACCATTGCACATAAAAACAACTCCAGGGTGTCTAATGAAGTACTGTCACCTCATAGACACATGAAACACTGGAAAAATATGGCACTCCACTTTTGCACTTTTTACATTTTGGAACCCCTTTTGGGGTAGTTGTTGTACAGTACATAGCAACACAATGTTTTAGTTATTTTTTAATACAAATGTGAAGTTTAAATATATATATTTTTTAAATAACTTAGGCCACGATTTAGAAGACATTTTTAGAATGGGCCTGGTCTAAATGCATTAAAGGGAGCCACAGTGTGCAGTCCTCTTTGTTTGCCTTTGGTCTCTGCTCGAAGGCACCTGCCTTCAAAAGGCTTTTTGGATGTGTGTGACTTCTTTTGATCCCATGGTGGGGGAGAAAGAGGCACATCCATTCACATTTCTCGCAGCAGAAGAAAAAAAAAAAGCAAGGAGCAAGTAAGGAAATGAATCATGAGCTACTTCCTTCCTGCACTAGAGACCGATCTACCCCCGATGTACAGTATGTGGTGGTCAGTGCAGCAGCTTCCCAGAGATTGTGTTTATTTTTAGCCCTGTTAGTGGCGCGGCTATCCTTCCGTCCGTTCCCGCGAGATGTCCTGAAAAGTGCTGGCTATCATTGATTTTTCATGTGTAGCTTTGTGCCCTGCAGAGGATGGACCCTACTGACTTTGTTGATCCCATGGCCTCCTTCAAAATTGAAGCTGATAAATGGCTACTTTCTCCTATTTGGATGAAATTGCTGTCCCACCTGAAAATGTATTTTCTGTTTACTACAGAGCTGGAGAGACAGGGGACCCCTATTACTGAACAAACACTTATAGCATGAATTGAACAATGTGGACCCTGTTGTAAACAAGTGTAAGGCTTAATTGGGTCGTCCACTCACAGTTAACAGTCTTTGTATTGAGTTTGTGCTTGAAATGTACTGTAATTCTGCAAACTGTTAATAAAGATTTCAATCAATCAATCAAGCAATGACTAGAGACTTTAACATTTATTTTTCTTTGAATTTTTTACTCAAAAATATCACTTTCAACACCTTTTCACAACAGTTCATGTTCATCGCAATATTCTGATTTTGTTTCTGCAGGTGGAATACCTTCTCAAGAAAATCTCCACGGCGATGAACACGGAGTGGGACGGGAAGCCCTTTGACGACCTGCTATCCCAGGATGCATCGGCGTGCGAAGAGGGACTGTCCGTCTGGGCGTTCCTGGAGCACATGGGTGCCGGGCGGATACTGAGGGTGACGAGCTCTGAGGCGTTCAGTCTGGCCTTGGACGAGGTCTTTCTGGAGATGTATCACAGTGTTCTCAACAGGGTGAGTCCACTATGCGTGTTTGTGTCTGACTGTGTCCCTTTGTCTTAGCTGCTTTTACACGTTGCTGAAAGTGGGACCCACTATGGCAATGTTTACCAAACAGTAAATATCTCCTTTTTTTTTCTCGCTTCCCACATTAAAAAAAGATGTACAAATTATTTCAAAAGATTTTTAAAAGTTTAAACAAAAACAATCGCAACTTTTCATCAATTAAAAACAATTCCAACATTCCTTTTTAAGCTGTACTTTATAGATTCTATAGAGACAAACGTTGACAACAGAGCTACGAGAGGTAAAGAAAAAGACTACTAACATTACTAGCATTTACAGGTATAGCACTTTTATCCAAAGCGCTTTACATAGATAGTGCATTACATTCACCCATTCATTCACTGATGGCGGAGGGAACCAGGCAAGGCACCAACCTGCACATCGGGAGCAATTGGGTTCAGAGTCTTGCTCAAGGACACTAACTCTGAGGGAGCCCGGGATGGAACTGGGAACCTCGCGGTTCACATACGGCTGTTCTGCCGGCCACTCTTCTCCGGAGCCACTGCCGCCCCAATAGCATGACTTAACTAAAATGCTTTGTGAACATCTAATTGGTGTTATTTTGTTGAATGTATTTACTCCTGTGTGACGAGTAACAGTCCTCACACAGGTACAAGCAGCGAAATGCTGGTGTGACAAGGTCCGCGAAACTGTGCTGCATGGTCTTCATTGGCGCCTCTGTGACACTGCTATTGACATGCCTGCTTCTGTGTCTCAGGGTTACATGTGGAAAAAAGGCCACATGCGCAGGAACTGGACAGAGCGCTGGTTTGTCCTGAAGCCATCCTGCATATCTTACTACGTTGGAGAGGATCTCAAGGACAAGAAGGGAGAGATCCAACTGGATAAGACCTGTGCCGTTGAGGTTAGTGAAGAAATGCGTCATCTCTGTTTCCCACTGCCTGTAAAGATGGCATTACAAATCCTGTGCTGCCACATTAGCAGATGCCATGTCGTTGCAACCTCGTTTTTCCATAAAGTAATGCCATATTATTTCATATTTTGTCATCTCATGAGACAGCACTGCAAAAGCAGTGAAAACAGCAGATACAAGAAACGCCTTTTGATCTGCTATTTTTGAGTCTATGGGTAATATAAATATTTAATTCAAAATGAATTGATTTGCACATAAGCACATTGATGTCAGATGCTGGTACAGAACCAAAAGAAAAGTCCTATACAGTTCTTTTTCTTTTTCTACAAATATTTCACCAATGAAAAGTATTAAGCTCATGACTAAATAATAACTAAATTGGATCCATTGGAATGCATAGACACAAAAGTAGCGTTTTTGGACATAAAAGGTTATTGAAATAAGCCGTTGGCTTTCTTGCATTTATCCTTTTGATGGTGATGTATAACTATGTGCTTTTTCCTGTACATGTAAACATTGTCAATAAACATCAAATCAATCAAATTGTACCCGACAACAATAGCCTGGTTGAAAGTCCTCCCATTATTTATGTGAGAATTTCTGGGAACTCAGATTAGGTTGAAAGTGGTTAATAATTATAATTTCTTTGTCTTGTTATGCCTGACATGCAGTGATAAATGTGACTTTCTCTTGTGTTTCTCGCAGCCTGTGCCAGACAGGGAGGGGAAGCGCTGTCTGCTCTGTGTGAAAACCCATAATAAAACGTACGAGATGAGCGCCTCTGACCAGAGGCAGAAAGTGGAGTGGACACAAGGTATGTTGGTGTGTGCGAAACGCCCAAACCACACACTGTCAGAGATTTGGTCCGTTCCCAGTCTGGATTTACTGAAATGTTAAATGTTAAAATAAATATGGAACTCTTTCACTCCATTTCTGATTTGTAATGTTATATTCTTCAAAAGGTGGTAGTGCTGCACGATTAATCCAAAAAAGATCGCGGTCCAGATACCTACGCAATCTAATTTCTAAATTTGTGCAAGAATCATGCAGCACTAGTTGGCTGTACCAATTAATTTTAGTTACTACTTATGTTTTTGCTACAAGAGAGACTTTAAGAGAGTCAAGCACTTTGGTCTGTTTAAAGCTACAGTAGTCGGGTCCAGGTGCCATATTTTGAACGTAGTAATGTTCAGCAAATACAGACTAAAGACAATAAATATTTTCATGGAGAAAAGAAATGAATCATCTGAGAATCGTGATCTCAATTCTTTTGGAGGAAAATCGAGATCCACATTTGAGCAAGGATCGTGCAGCACTAAAAGGTGGTCTGTCGGGCATAAACCTCTTCCTGTAACATTATAGCACATTAATCAGACAATATACCAGTTGACATAAGTGTAAACCATATATGCCATAAAATGCATTATTTGCTTGCGTGCGTGCGTGTCCAGCCATTCAGACGGCTCTGCGCCTCCAGAGTGAGGGCAAGTCCTCCGTGCATCAGGAGCTGAAGCTGAAGAGGCGGGAGCACCGAGAGCACAGCCAACGGGAGCGCAGCCTGAGCGCCCGCAGCAGCGGAAGCAGCCAATCAGACGACTTAAACATCCAAGAGACAGAGAGAGAGAAGGAACGGCAGGACAAGGAGATAGAGAGCATCATCCAGGTGAGAGAGAGAGAGAGAGAGAGAGAGAGAGAGAGAGAGAGAGAGAGAGAGAGAGAGAGAGGATTTATCATTTACCCATTTAGACCTGAGACCAGATTCTATAAATCTCTTTTAAATCATTCAGAAAACTTCATGATGTCAGTGGTGCTCAAACTATTAACTAATTAACACTATTCACAAAATAACCATGACACAAAAATACTCGTTTGGATCCTTGAAATTAAAATCAAAGTTGAGAATGACTGATGAATGCGTGTCTTTTTCATGAAGCATGCCAGAGAGCTGGAGGCTCGACGACGGGAGGCAGAGGAGAAAGATAAGAGACGACAGAAGGAGCTTCAGCTGGAACTGGAGAGACAGCTGAAAGAGGCAGAGATGGTGAGATTATGAGATGTCAACGTTCACAACAATCCTAAGAACAGGTAGTAAGTAAACAGTAGCAACAGCAACCTCTGGAACTCCCCGCCTCAAGACAAATCAAATCAAAATGTATTTGTATATATCTTTCCAACGACCAAGGTCGAACCAAAGTGCTTCACAGAGCATAACATACAAAGAGGCAAAAAAAGAAAGGAAGATAAGATGAGGGAAGCAAAATGAAGGGGAAAAAAAACAAGAAATAAAACACCTCAAAGCAACATATCAATATGCAGCACATCAAAGGTAGGCTATGAAGGCCGGAGTAAACTAATTACATATTTAAATCGAGCGAGAATAAACGTGTCTTTACTAAGGACATGAAAACCGGCTACCAAGGTGGGGGATGAAATTCACAGAGAACCGCCCTATGATAGAAATTTTCGATTAATTGATGTTAATTAACTGTTAAGTGTGTGTGTGTGTGTGTGTGTGTGTGTGTGTGTGTGTGTGTGTGTGTGTGTGTGTGTGTGTGTGTGTGCGCGCGTGCGTTCTCCCAGCTGAGGGAGAGCATGCAGGCGGAGATGCAGGAGAAGGAGAAGGAGGCGGTGCAGCAGAAGAGGAGGATCCAGGAATTGGAGAGCACCCAGAAGGAGCTGGAGGCTGCGCTCAGCGTGGAGGTGCAGGCCCGCTTGGAGGAGGAGAGAGCCAGGCTGGAGCTAGAGAGGTGTGCACGCACGCACGCACGCACGCACGCACACACACACACACACACACACACACACACACACACACACACACACACACACACACACACACACACACACACACACACACAGACACAGACACACACACACACACACACACACACACCACACTGGGCAAGACCTACGCTGTAGTGTAGAGGGTATCTTTTTGGGGGGCGGAAATTACGGTATTTGGGTGGAAGTACAGCTCAACGAGTTCACCCTCTCCTGATTTGATGATGTTGGTATCCTGACCTGAAAATACATTCCACCGAGTGGTGCGCTACGAGCTTGTAGGTCTGCTATTTTTGAAAAATCGAAGAACAACTGACATAGAAACACAGCTTTTTCAGAAAACTGTCAGGATGTAGAAGACATTTTTGGAATCTGATCTCAGGTCAAAATCTGATCTCAGGTCTCTCTCTCTCTCTCTCTCTCTCTCTCTCTCTTCCTCTCCCTACCCTCCAGGTTGTTGCAGGCTGAGGAGGAGAAGAAGCTGCAGTTCCAGCTCCTCCAGAGCGCCACCATCAGGCCCAGAGAAGAAGCACCGGAGGAGGCGGAGGAGGCGGGAGGTGCAGGCGAGGAGCGAAGCGGCCCCTCGTCGGCCCTCCACTCCGCCTCACAGGAGCTGCAGGACCTGCAGGCCTCCCGGCAGAGGAGCCACCAGAGGCTGGAGGTGAGACCATGAGCAGAAAGACCATGACGAAAAGGGCCTTTCTGTGTGGAGTTTGCATGTTCTCCCCGTGTCCCCTAGGGTAGATACCCTCACAAAAAACATGCAGTAATCCTGGTCTCTAAACGGCCTCCCCCTGGCCAGTCGGGGCGCCTGATGGAGGGGAAAGGAACTGGTTGGAATAACGTGTTCCTTCCACGAGCTACGTCCAACCAGGGAAACTCCCCCCTGTCAGGTGTAAAGGAGCAACTTGGACACTCAGGCATGAGTTCAAGTCCGTTGCTCTCCCCATGGTTGGCGGAGGGTGTGTAGAGCCCAGGATCACATTAGATAATTGACACTGAAAAATGGGTTACAAAATCGTGGGATAAAAATTATAGAAAGAAAGACCATGACGAGAGATCAATGTTTAGATTCACTCACGTTTCTACGTCATCGAGGTTTTTTTTCCCGGATGTATTGTTTGCCCATATAGCATCTGTGACATTTTATGTTTAGCCCTGCAAGCATTTTTGAACATTTTTCTAAAAATCTTGAAAGTGTGAGAACTACTGCTTTTAGAAGGCATTTGTAGAATTGGCCTCAATCGTAATGGGTTAAAACTATAAATATATAGAGTTTAAAATGATAAGCTCAGATCGATCGGTGAACCAATATTATCCAGCGCAGGCTCCATGCGCGTGGCCCTCTATAGACCAGAAAAGGCACGCTGCAGGCTGACCTCTGATATGAATCCCAATATGCAAAGTAAAGGTTATTCTTGTTAACGCCACCACTTTCTTTGGACCGACGATGTGTGTGCAGGAGATCCAGGAGAAGCTGAGGTACGCCAGTCAACATGTCCGCCACTGGAACGTCCAACTCAACCGCCTGATGAAGCCAATAGAGCCTGGAGGTTGGTTGAGTTGTGTCGACGAATGACTTGATTTAATCTGACGAATATACACCTTTTGGTGTTTTAAACATTATGTTATAATTTAGCTATTGAAAAATACGAGCTTGTAGGTCTGCTATTTTTGAAGTTTGAAGTTTGATGTGGTGCAAAGCTTTGAATATTATACTTTTTCAGAGCGAACGTTTTTAACTCAAATCTTTGCTTCTGGGAGGTGGTTCCTGAAACAACACATTTTCAGATGGGGGTCAGCGGCCAATTTCATATATTTTTGGGGGTCCTTGACATGAAATATTGAGAACCACTGATATAGAAACACGAGGTTTTTCCAAAAACATTTAAAAAAAGATTTTTTTTAAATTTCGATGTCAGGCCTAAATGGGATAACTAAGACAGGGTCATCATGATTTCCGTTATAACATTAATGTTGCATTTTTGGAAATGCGCCGATTGGTCCAGAGGTTATGTGCCGATCACACAGACAGGCAGCCACACGCATGCATGCACGCAAACACACACACACACACACACACACACACACACACACAAGACCCATTTCTAGAAGATGGCTTACGATGCATCACATTAATTTGTGTGTGTGTGTGTTTTTAAATGTGGGGAAAAAAATCATTAAACAACAAACAACATTCCCAAAATAGGTCAAAGAATACTTTCTTTTATTCTTATTTTTGTTTTTTCGTAGACCGCCCAGAACACCACGTGATGATAAAACACACGTGTCCAAAGAAGGAAGGGGCGTTGGCCAGCAACGAGTTCATCTCCAAGTTCAAGACAAGAGCCAATCAGGACAGCCCGTCCCCTCAGAACAAGCTGGAGTCATCACACACGTCACAGGAAAATGAGGACGGTTAGAGAAACGGCTCTTCAGTATAACAACAAGGACATGAATGAGTCTATAACAGGGGCCAATGGGCCATGCCAAGGGCCCCCTTAGTCTATAATAGGGGCCATTGGGCCATGCCAAGGGCTCCCTTAGTCTATAACAGGGGCCATTGGGCCATGCCAAGGGCCCCCAAGTAGCCGTAGTCTCTGGGTGCAGCTAACCTGATTCCACCAGATGAGGGCGGTATTGATTCACAAATTCACAATACAATACAGCCTTGTGAAGCAAGTATAGTCTCCTGTAGCCAGACTATTCCACAATCTCTCAATGTTATATAAAGTCTGAAATCCGAGTAATCTGTTTACAGTCATTTCCGTTCACAAAGAAATATATATTAAAATATATTTACATTTCATTTTATTTTTATTAACATTTCAGCAAGCTATATATGCTTAGATGATTTCGTAAAGACGTGACGTGGAGGAAGTGGGGAGGAAGCTTCACTTCCGCTTTATATTTTACTCATGATCAAAGCTTCCGTTCTCCAGACTGTGTGACAAAAGCATTTGAAAATTGCGAGAGGCAACAGTCTGGCAACGCGAGACTATGAATGTCTCTTCCATCTCGCAGGAATCAGGTTAGGGCGCAGCTAGCCCCCCTATGGCAAAATTGTGTTTAAAAAGAAATATCGAGATCTTCGAGCTCACAACTCGGTGCGATGTAACGTGTTGTGAGCCTTGTAGATCAGCTGTTTATGCTATTTCTTTAAATGTTTTAAAATATTTAAAGAATCTTGCAAAATTTGGACAATAATGGCATGAAAGTGGTTAAACGTTAAGCTTCTGATGAGTTGAATTTTAAATTAAATATATACATTTTAGACACACACGCACGCACGCAAGCAAACACACTGACACACACACACGCATGCACATGCACGCATGCACATGCACGCATGCATGAACGCACGAACATGCACGAACACACACACACACACACACACACACACACACACACACAGTACAGTATATGCAAGAGTTAAAAACTGGTGTGTGTGACCAATACTTAAGCTGCAACTGATCATTTTGAAAGGGAACTGAGAAGAAGAAGAAAAAAAAGATAGTCACAAAGTACTTACATAGCTGTGTAAATGTGTTATATTATATTTAAGGAGAGAATTATGACTATATAATAACTACAATGAGCAGTACACAATTATGTGTAATTTAGTAAGAAGATATTTTAATAAGATTAGTTGGTAGGCTATTTACAATTTTGTTGAATAAATTGTTTATATATGTTGGTGTGGTATGAAATATTACTTCTAGAACACGCAAAATGTGTACAGGAAAAAAGTTCAATTGTTGCACATACTTTTAAAAGTCTAGCCCCACTACCCAGCAGCTCGTTGTCTCTCCTCTCATAATTAATAATTATGTTAATACAGACATGCTGGGTAAGAAAATGTTGGGAGGTGTGAGAAGGAGAAATGCAATGAGTCAGGTATAGCGTTGTCAAAAGAACCAATGTTTACACTGCAAGGGAAATCGGAATATTTTGTAGCCCTTAAAGGGCCACTTCACTCCTTTTGCAACGAGATGTTTAGGACACAAGAAACACTTTCCTTTCTTTTTCTTTTTTTTTATACTTTATTAGTCAGAAATGTAAAAGGCACAATAAGATCAGACATTTAGCCAAAATTGTAAACATAGCATAACAATATAATACAATAATATCATCAACAAATCCAAAACACTATATGCATAGAAATAACACAAATTTCATTATGCTTTAAGTAGCAGTGACTTGCCTTAATGGTATGGTCACATTTAACTGGCGATAATTGCCATAAAGCTATACCGAATAGAAGATGTATCATGTCAAAATAATAAACTAGAGACATGTAGTAATACAAAAATACAAAACTATACCATGGTCACCTTGGTGGTACCTAAATCTGTCTTGGCCCCTGGACTACATGCAGGGACGCACGCACACACGCACGCACGCACACACACACACACACACACACACACACACACACAAACACACACACACACACACACAGTCCAGGAAGGAGGGGTCATTACAACCCTCATGGCTCATGCTTAAGTCAACAACTGTGCTTGACTCCAAAGGCACCAAAGTATAGTTGCCGCTAAGGTAGTTGCACCGCTAAGGTAGTTGCACCGCTGAGGTGCGGTTTCCCACCTAGTTTGTTTCCTAACGAAAGTTGAGTTTGCCTGAGGTGTACACAACAGAGTAAGCCTGCGTGTCTGAACTGAGGGGTGTAGCAGAGGGAAAGTATTTTCCCTTCAGCTCAAACTGGGGTTTAAAATCAGAAGAAAAGAGAGAGACATATTGAAGAGGATCCTGTGATCTTGTGGTGCCCGCCTGGAGAAAGAAAAAAAATGCAGTGAATGCACAATATGAGAAACTACTATAAAAATACACTTAAAGAACAAAAATTTTAATACATTTATAGCCTACTATAAGTATAAAATAGGCATTAACAGTTTATTTTGTAATAATAATAATCTGATAAATTATATATATATATATATATATATATATATATATATATTATATATATATTATAGATAAATAGTAAATACATTTGAGGTGGACAAATTATGATGTATAAAACAACTACCAATTGTGGCTGGGAAGTGGATCCAGGTGCAGGTTTGTTTGGGCGGAGTGGGTAAGTTGGTCCATGTGATGGACTAGGTCTAGGATGAGTTGAAGTGGACGTTGGTCCATGTGATGGACTAGGAACGGGAGGAACTAAGTCTAAGTGATATGCACTAGGTCTAGGATGAGTTGAAGTGGACGTTAGTCCATGTGATGGACTAGGAACGGGAGGAACTAAGTCTAAGTGATATGCACTAGGTCTAGGATGAGTTGAAGTGGACGTTAGTCCATGTGATAGACTAGGATGAGCTGAAGTGGCAAGCTGAAAAAAAAAAGCATATTCTGAAATGAGTGTAAGCACTAAACAGGGTGTGCTTGTGTTGGTGCTTACATCATTTTAATATACATTATGTTGGTACAGTGGTACTCAACGTATTGAAGTAATTGAACTGGTGCTGCTTCAGTGTTACGTACACCTGGTGGATTGGAGGCGTTAGGAAGAGGGGTCTTCTTCTTCTTGTAGCAGCAGCAGCAGCAACAGACTAATAACACCGGTATGCCGATACCAACAGAAAGCCATAAGCCTGAAAGAACAGAAAGAAGTGCCCTCTGTTGTTTACACTTGTTCTTTTTCGAACACAAGAACTAAGCGAACCGTACCGTGCCTTGTAACAGAAAGGTTCTTTATTTGTTTCCATATGCGGCTTGGTTTCACACAATCTACTGTATTTTGGGCCCTGCTCAGGAGGTACGACTATTACAAAAGTTCTGGGAACCCAATAACTCAGAACGTATACTTTCAACATTTGTCTAAAATAGCCGATCTTCAAGAACTTGTAGATCGGCTATTTTCAAGTTTTACTTACTACTTCTTACTTACTACTTCCCCCTTCAGTGGTGGTTATGGTCATAATGCAAACTAGAATGAATGCGAGCACAAACTCCTGTCACAAAACCTGCCTGATCTCCAAAAGTAAATCATGGAAAGAATGATAGCCAGCACTCACGTACTGTCCATTCAGGTACTTCTCATTTATTGAATTAAGCGTGTAGGGGTAATTATTAATGGAAATAATTATGAAATCATTAGGAAAAAGTCTTAAAAAATACTCAAATCAACAATGTTTATACTAATACAATTCATATGTAGATGATGATTTAGCCTGGATCCAGCCCACAGACCTCGCCCACTTCACTGAGTTTAGCTGTTGGGTCTATAGCTGGTAGGCGGAGTCTTTGTTCTTGTCATGATGTAGGCGGGTTGGAGGCTGTGTGCGACAACTCCCTTTCCTAACCAATAACTGTGCTAAACATCTGTATTTAATACATCTGCCCCGTAGATCTTGATTCAGCATAGACTCATCCAGATAGCAAACACAACTGATTTACGTCCATGAGGAGACATTAAAGTGTAATTACTAATTACCTCCACCCCCCCATCTCTCTCCCCATTTCCTGTCAAACTACTGTGTACCTACCTATCCATGACATAGAAGAGGACAGGAGAAAGCAGCTGATGATTCTGAGAGAGAGAGAGAGAGAGAGAGAGAGAGAGAGAGAGAGAGACGCTGTTCAAGGCCTCTATCCGAGTCAGCTCAGGCTATAGTAAAGACAGTCAGGCCCACAGGCGGGGGAAGGGACGTTCTGTGTGGAAGAGAAGGTATGTGGTATGTACTATGTAGATCCTCCTTGCTGCATTGTGTGGCCAGAGAGAGTTAGAGAACTTGTTGAAGAGCTAGCTGGAAGGAGGAGTCTTCATTCTTGTCATGATGTAGGCGGGTTGGAGGTATAGCTGTGTGCGACAACTCCCTTTCCTAACCAATAACGGTGCTAGGGACACTTTATGAATACATCTGGCCCATCTAGATACAAAACACAACCGATTTACATCGATGAGGAAGCAGTTAGAGTTAGACATTTAAGTGTAATTACCTACCCCCACCCCCCATCTCTCTCCCCATGTCCTGTCCCCCATTTCCTGTCCCATGCATTTCCTGTCAAAACCTGTGTCAATAAAGCCCCCAAAATATATTTAAAAAAGTGTAATTACCAAACAAAGCATCACATTTACATGACCAAAATGAATATATTGTTGGATATCCATTGAAAGCATTATTACATCTTTAGGTTATTTACAGAAGAAACCATTGTGTAACATGTTTAAAGCAGAAGTAGGCCTACATCTTGTGGTGTACTCACTATGTTGTCACTGCAGGAGAACAACGTTTTTCAAAAAGTGAGGGTCAATCACTTTGAAGTAGAATGCTTCGGTTCTATAATTATATAGGTATAGGCTAAATAATTTGAAAAGTGTGTTTTGGCATGGTGTTATGAATGGATTAACACATAGGAAACTACCACTACTGCAATATTATCACATTTTCTAGCACTAGGGGTGTATACCTTCCCAAATGGTAAATGTGGGGTACTAGTTTACGGACGGACTACATGAACACCATTGTTTGCTCCTGATCTAATTCCGATTGTAACTCTAGCTCCTCACTGGCCAACCGAAATGTGCACTTAAGCCTCTCCAATTGATCCAGGACCAGAATGCTGCAGCTCGCTTGGTCTTCAACCAGCCAAAATTCTCGCATGTCTCCTACCATACCAAAGGTCACTCGCAATCTCTCACAAGTCTGAACAGACCCTACAAACCCCGTGCAATCAGATCAGCCGACGCAGGGAAGCTGAAATACACTCACTAAAAATGCAGGGACAACGCTCCACACGTTCCAAATTCTTCCTCACAAATCCCAATCCCAAGCACTCTATACGCATAGTTTCATTATATTGATATTCCACTGTTTACGTATGATTCTTGACTATTCTATGACTATTTTTTCAGTGGTGCAACCGTACTCCAAGGAACAGCAATGTCCGTCCATGGTGATGTTCTGTGTCCCTGTGTCAGGGCCCGCTGCAGGATGAAAGGACTAAGGCTTCACTCACACTGTTGCAACATGCATACAACATTTGTCTTGTGTCTTGTCCGTGTTTAATGGCCGCCCCCAATGCATTTCCAATGGAAGTCACATGGTTTGACAAAACATTTTTGTTTGATGCAGGGGAGGGGGGCACAACACAGCCATCAAACAAAAATGTTTGATGACCCAGGCTGAGGGTATGGGCACATCTAAGATTCCATGCGTGGACAGAAGAAGCTGTCTTTTACGTACTTTCTGGCTTTTTAGACAGCTGGTGGATGGAAATGAATGGGCGCCCAAACGCTGTCCCAACTCTGTCTCCCCAGTGTCCCCCCAGACTCCAGTGCCTCTCCAATGTCTGCCCAGGGCGTGACTCCCCAGTGCCCAGTATCCCCTCAGTGCCTCCACAGTGCCTCCCCAGTGTCCACCCAGTGCCTCCAGCAGTGTCCCCCCAGTGCCTCCCCAATTTTTGTCAGCACCTTGACCAGAGGGGTCCAGGTCCCAGGAGAAGCCCTGCCAACATTCACCTCCTGGTGAAGAAGAGACAACACAGCAGAAGTCGGCGGAGGAGGTCAGGGTGTGCACCAGGCTAGACAAGCCTAGACAAGCTAGGTCAGAGAATGCCCGCAAGAAAGTAGGCCACTTTCAGCAGGGTGACCTATAGTCGGGTCAGGTCGCGTCCTCTCTCACCAGGCCAACAGAAAATATCTGCCATGCTAGCGCCTGAGTGGGAAGGACCAACAAAAATGAGGACATAGACTTATCTGATTGTGATGGGAAAAGCCACCTGATGAACAGCATTCTGTGTTTGTGCTGAATATTAATTAATTTATTTACGCGGCGAGATGTCTAGTGAGTTGTCCGGACTTTCAGGGTGAAATGTCCGGACAACTCACTTGGAGATGGAAAAGGGGTGAGTTGTCTTGTTACCCGGCTAGCAGGGGTGCCCAAAAGGTACAGATCGTGATCTACCAGTAGATCACAACAAAGGCTGTGCAGGTAAAACATGACATACCCCTGTATTTTTGCTCCTGCCACTTGAATTAAGGTGACTTGATTGATTGACATCAAAAAGTGCCTGTCAGCTCAAACCCACAATGCAATTATGCAAGTCTTTGTTTTCAAGTGTGTTGCGCAGATGTCAGTAGCATTATATAGTTAGTTACAGTCATAGAGTATTGGTTACAGTATATATTTTTAAACCCTACCATTTAGCAATGGGATAATAGCAGGCCTACTGTTTTTTGGTGGGTATAGATCTTGTTGAGCTCGTCATTTGGAAAGTAGCTCGCAAGTCAAAAAAGTGTGGGCACCCCTGGTCTACAGAATAACAGCTTGTAGTCGACAATTTGCCTTTTATTTAGAATTCCATTGACGGATGCAGTATCTTACTAAAAGGTTTTATTATGACGTCCATGACCGGAAATTCTTGTATAAGCGGCTAAGCGCTGATTTGCTTGACAGACAGTGTTGAAAGTGTTGAAATCGCAGCACTGCATGTAAACATCACGCCAGTCATATGCAAATAATAAGGTATGTGAGATTGAAGATCCATTTGAAACCAAAAACGCCTAGATCCTGTTTTACTGATTGACGTATTGGTTCATTAAAATGTCCGGTATTCATGAATGTACCTTAATATTAATAAAGTTGAATTTGCACATCACGTGTAGCGTACTAGCGGACGGTGGTCAGATTATGTCCCACTAGCCTCACGTAACCTTTGGTAAGTCTTGTTTCCATTGGTATCCGGTAATGTGTACACTCACATACATACAAGCATACAAACCGTTTCCGTATCCCCTGTGGACCGGATGTTCAAAGTGATTTATCCCAATCAGTTTACACGTCCACAAGTTTCATAACACATCTGTTGTGACAAATATGAGCAAGATGCAAAGATCTCCAGTAGGATTTTATCAGCATTTTCTGAGAGTAAATGTTAAATGTTGTCTTGTCAGTCATCAACTATAATACAGTAATACATTGCCAGTGGTTCTCAATGTGGGGTAAGGGCCCCTAGCTTTTGATTGATTGAAGTATAATTTATTTACAGTTTGGAAAATTACAGTACATTTCTAGTAGGCTACAACTATGGCTACAACTCAAGACTTAACTGTGGACGACACCATAAAGCAAATAGGGTCCACCAACTGAATGGTAATTCTAAAGGATTTCTGAACGAAATGACAGACGGTATATGGGACAAAATCATGTTTGTGATTGTGAAGTGTAAATGCTTTATCATGGTTTGTCCACAGTTTTTGTATTGACTATTTCACAGTAGGCCTATTCTACACACTGGGGGGGGAATCAATAAATCAATCAATCAATCAATCAATCAATAAATTAATCTATCAGACTATAGGCCTATTATTAAAAAGAAGAAAAAAAGGGAAAAAACAAACAAAAAACATCCCTGTAACTTTTGCTTATGAAATCGGCTTAATTTATCAAATTGAGGACATTCTTGAAATGAGAAACACTGAGAATGATTGACTGATGTCGATGTGATGCATGTGATGCAATCTTCCCAGATGGAGGCCCCGGTGTCTGTGGACAGCGTTACTCTGGAGCTGCTGAGAGCAGCCAGGGCTACTGTGAGGGCCAGTCCCTTGGGGGTCATTGAGACCCCCATGATCCCATGGAGCCAGACCACACTGCCTCCTTGTGTCCCCTGCAACATCCACATCAAGATGGAGAACATGCAGAGAACTGGTAACTAGTACAAACCAATCATGTCGACACCACAATGACCACATGAACCCTATTCTGGGGCGCACATGGAGCAAAAATGGCAGATGATCTACAAGCTCACAAATACGTTGCAAGCTTGTAGATCTACTAGTTTGGGCTAAGAGATTTGATTGGTATAGAGCCAAAGGTAACTCGAGTTTAAAGCTTTGTATTGTGTAATTGTTATTATGTATTTATTTGTATGTTATGCTCCAGCTATTTTTGACTACTGGACTTGGACGTCTTGGACGATGAATCAGTTCTTAGTTGATAGTTTCTATCTGATGATTGTTGAGGCAGAAAAGCCTTTTTGTCTTGATGGGAGATTTATCGGCACGGCAAACACATCAGTATTGGCCGATTCTAGTTGTTTTTTCATTAATCGGTATCGGTCCGATTGTCTTTACAGATAAACAAGTCCAAAGTAACAGCTTGAACTGATCTACAAGCTCACAATATTAAATAGAAGGTATTAAGGTTAAATCTGACCTTCCTAAGCCTGCAGTGAAGATCTATACCCTGTTACATGCATTTTTCAGAATGGACAAAATTATTTGAATTTTTGAATACCGAATGAGTACATCGACATCGGTAATATCAGTTATTGATATCGGCCAAAATATCTCATCGGCAGATCCATCGTTTTTTGTTGTTTGCAACAGTGGTTAGTTTGTGTAGACTCTTCTACCAGTCAACTATAGCAGCATTTGGCTGGTGTCTTTGATGTTCAATTCATCAGTTGAACTTGTGTTCATTAGTTTAACGATGCAATGATTGACTAGTGTGCATCTCTTTATTTTCTATATTTGACAGGCTCATTTAAGATCCGTGGAGTGGCCAATCAGTTTGCCAGGAGAGAGAAAGGTGGCCATTTTGTCACCATGTCTGCAGGGAACTATGGGAAGTCTTTTGCGTACGCCTCAAAGCACTACGGGTCCAAAGGCAAAGTTGTAATGCCAGAAACAGCTCCAACATCCAGGTCCACTCTCATACAGGTCAGAGGTTAGCCTTGATCTACTGCTAAAATGTAAACTGTGATAAACCTAGGTCATTTCTACTAATATTATAAGGGAGCTGATCAGCCTCAGCCTCAGCCTCAGCAATCCATCTCTCGTGTCCTTGGCTGATACCATGCAGCTCAAAGTGCTTTACAGAGCAATAGGGGAAAAGAAAAAAAAGAAAAGGCATAAAACAACATTAAAATAATAGCAGTAATGCAATGGACATGAATAACAATAAGGATTTTAAAAGGTCAACTAAAAGCAAGAGTGTAGAAGTAGGTTTTGAGCTGTGCTTTCACATTTTCTACAGAGGCTGCCTGTCGAAGGTATAGTGGGAGTTTGTTCCACACCGTCGGCCCGTAGAAGCAGAAAACTGCTTCACCGTGTTTTTTTAGTTGCCAAAAAGCATAAGCCCTCTAATGTCACATTTACATGACAAACATCTTGCATGTTTGTCACAACTATTAAAATGTCATTTAACAGATGACTCAATGACATGGACATGCTAAGAAAGCAAACATGTGCTATAAAATAAGTAGTATCAAACCTGGCGTGTATATGTATAATAGGGATGTGATGAAAATCAATACAAAACTAAATGATTGATCGGTCATAACAAGCCAAAACCAAATCAAAGTGTGCACACTGCAGTTATAACAAGAGCCACTAGATGGCAGAAATTCCACAGCGTGACTTACATTTTTTTAAATGAAAATATTTGGATAATTCTGACACCCATAATATATATGAATAAAATAAGTAGCCTCTGTGAGTTTTCAAATCAGGTGTTAGCTTAGGCTAGACATTGATACTATACTGGTATACTCAAATCATTTAGTTAACTGTCCTGAGTGTCAACTGATGATTATACAGTAATAGTGTATGCATTAATTTGTTTCACTGTTCTTTATGTGCACCACTGTGCTGTGAAACTGTATATGGAGCTACGGGAGGCAGTGTAGCGTTGTGCTGGCTATACTGAGAGCCCGCGAACCCTGTCTCCCCGTTCCTCTGACCCCACACACACACACACACACACACACACACACACACACACACACACACACACACACACACACACACACACACACACACACACACACACACACACACACACACACACACACACACACACACTCGTCACGGACAGGAGGACAGCACTGCCCGGCTTTGCTCCATGGTGGTTTTACGAGCTGAGCTCTCATTGCAACTATTCTAAAGTATACTATAGCCAGCACTGCACAACATAACAACTTCTAGACTAATCACATTGACCAATCACACGTTTCGGTGGTGAGTAAAAACAGAGAGAAGGGCTGGGGGGAGAGCGGTGGTTTGCTCTTCAATGCGGCTCAGTGTCGTGACGTCATGTTGTCGTTTTCGGCGATAGCGGTGGTCACCTCATCACCGAAAGCTCAACTATGAATAGGCCTTTAATGGCAAGCATTTTAATTAGGCAACATTTTTATTAGATTTTGTCTGTGTGAAACTCCTCAGAGTTTTGGCGTGGAGGTGGAGAGAGTGCCCACATCGTGTATGATGGATACAGTGAACCGCTGTATTCAGGAGAACAGCATGACCTTCCTCCACTCCTACGATGACCTGGATCTGATAGCAGGTCATGCCAGGTAGGGTCAGTAGTAGTACAACCCAAGACTGAAAGGTCGATAATAGAGTTTTATACTGATTTGTCTCTCTGGGGGAAAGAATTGGGTCCAATATTTAGTTCAGTGAGTCAGCCTTGCTCAAGGGCAGTTCAATAGTGCTGAGGGAATAGAGAGTATTGGACATTCGCTTCCTCACACAGATTGTTCCTGCCAGTCTGGAAGATTGAACCTTTTGGCTACATTTGCTGAGAGAGAGATGAAGCTACTAACGTTGCTTTTCTATTTTTATGAATTGAACACCTTTTAAGTCTGTCTATGGGTTTGACAAATATTGAACCAATAGAAAGTATTAAAAAGCGCTTCTGACTAAACCTTAGAATAGAATATCAAAGTCAGACGGATAAAGAACCAATCACCAATTTAATGTTCAAAATCCACTTCACTTGAACTGTATTTGGGTAAAGTGATAGTATCTGACAATGTATGAAGTCATCATAGTACCAACTTGGATGAGGTTGTTCTAAAAACATATTTTTTAGAACAATATTTTGGACATGGCAGGTTTCTGCCCGACAGAAAAGATACACTAGGCCTACTGTATAAAATGTGGTTGCAGATTGAATATTTTCATAGATTTCATAGATAGTTTCATAGACTTGGTTGATAGCACTAGCATCAGTGTTGAGTAAATTCATGTTTTTTTTTCTGACATTTAACCACTGAAACACGGAAGATATCTGCTATTTTCGGCCCAGCCTTGGAGAAGATGTGTGAGCCTGATGCAGTCTTGGTGTGTGTGGTGATACTGTAAATGTGTGTGTCCAGTCTAGGTTTTGAAGTCCTGGAAAAGATGGCTAAACCTGACGTTGTTGTGGTGTGTTGTGGAGGCGGAGGCCTGCTGGCTGGTGTTGCTGCGGCCATCAAACTGTCAGGCTGTCACCAGACCAGGATCTATGGAGTAGAGCCAGAAGGAGGTACAATTGGCATAGATAATACGACGCTCGCTTAGTATAATTAGAATTATTATACATTTGTTGGCATTCGGATGATTTAATGTGTTGAAATGTTCTATTTTGATGCAGCGTGTACCATGTACAGAAGCTTCATTGAGGATCAGCCAGTGGGTATGGACACCAAAAGCATCGCCTCAGGACTTGCACCACCTTTTGCAGGTAGCTGAATTTACCCCCCTCTGCACTGGAAATGATTGGTGAAATACTCTCTCAGAAACAATAAAAAAACGACGTATACACAATAGACGACTGACATCATAGATGATATGACAGGCTCACATCCGCACTCATGAACAACATTCAAAAGTCTTTAATAAGCAGCAGCAGCAATGACGGCGGCGTTTTGACCTGTTACCCTACGCTATGTCAACATTCCACCGTGTGGTATTGGAGACATTTTCCATTTGGAATTCAGAAACATCAGGCCCATTTTCAGTGATGGTCATCATTTGCAACCATTTTTGTCACCATTCATTGCTAAAAGTCCTTCACTTGATACATAGTTGTGTGTTTTATCCAGGCACCCTCCCGTATGAGCTGTGTAAACGCTTTGTGGAGGCCATCATCCTGGTGAGCGATGAACAGATCAAGACGGCGGTGTCCACACTCTACAAGTCAGGTCTAGTGGTGGAGCCCTCAGGGTCTGCTGCATTCGCTGCCATCGTTAACACTTAACAGCAAGATACCCAACATGGAGAACAAGAATGTAGTGTGCATACTCAGCGGTGGGAACATTGGCAAAGATGAACTCACTCATTTCCCTGATTGACAAACATAGTACTTATATTCACCTATCTGCCTTTCATGTTTTTATGTATGTATATGTATATTATCCTAGTTTAAAAGCAGAAATTATTTTCTATCACATCCTGTGTATTGGTTAACATGATTATGAATGGATTATGAATGGACTTTATACATTAGAGACACAACATCCATTCGGACAGTAGACTAAAGCTGCGTTCAGACCTGGATAATTAGAGCTGTGCGATTACATACAAAGTCAATGCAAAGACGAGAAATTGCGCGAACGGGCGCGACGCGAATGGGGCGACGCAAACGAAGCGAACGGCTGCCTGGTATCTTCGCCCCGGCTGGAAAAAGCATGTACCGAGCCGTCTTGGGTGAACGAGCGTGTCCATTTCGTTACACTCCCAATGAATGTCGACGCGCGACGCAAGCAAATTATGTTTTTTCATTTTATTTGTATTTTTACGCAGCGATTGAAGTGACTGGAAACAAATATATATCTTCAGATCTGAACACAGCTTACATTAGACATGACATCCATTCAGACAGTAAACTAGGCTATACATTAGACATACATTCTGACACATTGTACATTGTATAATGTACAATCTACTGTCATTATTTCTGTATGAAATAATTACAGTAGATTATACACAAAACACGATCCATTCAAACAGTACACTAATTAGACACTAGAGATTACATCCATTGAGACAGTACAGCTGTACATTAGACATCCATTCTGTTCTACCCTCAGTTTGAATTCATGCTTTATGTTCATGTTAGAAGTTTAGAACACATCACTTGTGTTTTGATTTGTAGGAGACTGTCATACTGACGATGCACCTTTATTTTTAAACATTGTAAGAATGATAAATCACACATTGAACCGTAGACTGTACATTAGATAGATATTAGACAACATCTAGACAGATGGTATTATAGACGTTACTTACAGCATGCATCCATTGGTAACTGAATAGACCTCAATAAAGGTAATCAGAATATAATGAGTTTGATGTATGTAGCAACTAGCAAGGCGCCGCTGGCATAGCTGTTAAGGCGGTTAATGCCTTACAGCAAGTCACAGGTTTGAGTCCCGAGTCCCTAACCGTGGATTTGCACGGCTTGGGAAGCCGTGGATATGCACGGCTTGGGATACACTGCCATGTCTTCCTTCTCAGAATGCATTTCTTTCATGTGGATTCCAAGGGATTCGATTTCCCAAAAGTTGCGTAACTGATCTGACAGTGCCTGTTCCTCTCCGACGCTGATGTGCATCACTTCAATGTCCACAACTTCAGTTATGATATTTAGCGTGGTGACTTCTCCTTGCACCAGCCATCCAAATACACTTTCCAGTGCAACTAGTCCTTCATTCAGTCTCTCCATTTTTCCTGTGACCATTTTCCAATATTGGTCTCCGCTAATTAGGACTCCTAATTCCACTGCATCCATGATGGATGCAGTGGAATTAGGAGGAATTAGGATGATCCATCCCTATGATGGGTACATCTGCTATGGGCATTCCTTTTGCTTCCAAGTCCCTCCTTATCTTTCCGTTTGGCGCTTTAATCATAGAAGAGCTCAACTTGGGTGTTTCCAATAAATGGACATCAATGCTTTGATTGTTTTTGACTGGCTGTTTGATTGCAAACTGTTTTGTGGTGTCTGCGCCCGCACTCTTCACAGTGAATGCCCTGCGTTCTACAATTACGCGCGACATGCCTGCTACCCAGACATACAAAACACCATGCCTTGTTTCCTCAGTGTTTCTCTTCTTAGTTCAACAGTCAGTTCTTGGATTTGTAATTACCATTACAGAATATGCATTTTGATGCATGCCGGATACAACTCCCATTGAATCTAGGCTTCTTACTTGTATCTCAATGTCATCATACAGTTTGCGTAATGCAATCACATCTGTGGCGCCCAAAACGACTGGTAAGCATTTTAATGGCATTGTCATAATTCTGGTCTGATAAAGCCAATCCCGCGACTACATAGCCGCTGTGCCCCTTAAGAATATGACTTTAAATATGTGAATTCATCAGACTTTAAATGCATGTTTAACAATAATTAACCCTTACAGGTCTATTTGGTTTCATTTTACACTCTCAAGAGTTAAAGATCTATAAGGGTCCATTTAGATTCCAAGGGCTTTTCTTTTTTTGAGGGCCCCTCCTATATTCAGTTATTAGTGTAAATGTCCGCCAGTCTTTGAATAAATACTTGGGGTAATTATGGTGCCCTCGTCGTTCTGAAAGGAGGCGGGACTGCGACGCTCCATTGGTCAACATCCGTGACGTCGTCCTTTTGAAACCAAACAAACACGGAAGAGGAACAAAACAAAAACCATATACCGGTAGACACTTATTTCTGCGAAATGAACAAAAACTAGCCCGTCTGTTTGAAGTGATAACAACAATGTGATGTTTGCATGCGTGGATGTTCATCGCTCTCTTTGTTTGAACTGAACAGAACACAAGGTTTGCAGATATTTTCCTGTGCAGCAAAACAAGACGATGGACGAGGTAATATTAAAGTATAACATTTATCGTACTATGGGACATGACTTTCATGAGCGCCATGTGAACCATGGCTAATTTACTGTATGGATTGGTACTAGCAATGACAATTACATTTTTAGCGAATGGCCATTAACAACAGGCATCGATTCGACCTCAATCTAACACAAATGCCCATTGCTTCCGTTGCAACGCCAACCTGAGTTTTTTTTATTAGTTTCCCACGGGTCACGGGTGTAATGTAGCGCGCGCGCACACACGCACACACACACACACACACACACACACACACACACACACACACACACACACACACACACACACACACACACACAGAGTGAGGAGTTGGGAGACTGAGCAGATGATCATTCAGGATAGCTCTCCAAGGAGGGTGTTCTATCAGCCTGGTTCTCTTTGGTTTAGAATAGATTAGAATTATGTTTTTTCTGGTGTAGTAGTTAGACCAAGTACGGACAAGATGGACAACAAAAATACACATGCTGTTTTACATTCAAGAGACAAGACATATACATATGTGTATCTGTGGACATATAGACAGTTCCAGGTACAGTTTGAGTTTGTTATACTGCGGCACAGTGGACTGAGTTGTGTGTTTCATTTGACATGTTCATGTTTTTATGCTTTGTTTGAACTTGTTTTTGTAGCAGGAGCAGACAGAATGGGACTCTGTTAACAAGCTACTTCAGCATCATGGCTTTAAGCCGGTGTGTTTCACTGATCCTGTGGAAAATAAGAACCTTGCAGGTAACAATATGCATTCTTAGCAAAACAACAAAATAAATATAAATAAGCTCAGTTGAAATGATTCAGGTTATATTTCATTATCACCAGTTCTCTACCGCTGCAGTGGTTATCAATCTTTTCTTCTTTTTTTTTTATGTCAAGCAGCACCAAATGTATTTGTGCAGACCACCCATCTGAAAAGATTTTGTCAGGGGACCCCATATGTATATATATATATATATATATATACACATACACGCATTATTCAAGACATTTTTTAAAACAACCGATTTAAGCATATTTGTACTGCTATTTTCAAATAGCCAATGTGTATAGGGTGTGGTTAAAGAGATATTGATGCTATATATTAATAACACATCTCTACTGGGACCCCCTCAAGGACCACTGTGGTCACCGGACCCCACTTTGAGAAGCACTGCTCTACAGTATTGTCCATAGTGAGGTATTATACCATGACCATGTAGAACTAAAATACACTGGCAGGAGTCTGTTAATATTGAACACCTTAAACATAGTCCTCCCGTCAACAGCTTAATCACCATTCTAAATCAAGTCTAATGCCGTAACCAGGGCGACGGATAATAGACAAAGCTGCAGCTGTTTGTTGGAGTAGAAAGTGGTTACTAAGACAACACAACTCGGTTTGTTTCAAATATGAAAGTAATGAATAATCTATTTTGTTCTTCAGTACATGTCTATAACTAGACCTAAATTGTACATTCTATTTTTTTTTAATAATATGGAGACACCTGTTGTCAGCATTGCAAGACTGGTCTGTATACTTCACATTACACCTGCTTGCTATGTGTTTTTATGTCCTTTATACACTGTTTCTTGACTTGACACAGTTAGTTTTTATCGCAGCGATAAACTTAAACTAAGAACTACTTAGAACTAAAGTACGGTATACTATCCATTGATCTGAGCCGGAACACACGGTCCATTGATTGATCATTAAAATAAGCATGTTCTGAAAGTGACAAGTGATCACTTTCAAGATATTCAAGTGGGCCCTCAGCCAGAAAATATTGGGAACCGCTGCTTTATTGTTTGTAAATGTACGGTATGTTAAATGTCAACAAACACTTATTGCTACCGAAGGTCACAGTTAACTATGGAATCGCGCATTTCCCGTCAGTGTGTTGGTCACACCCCAGGTGAAAGAGCACGTGATAACACATGTGACATCATCAGGGATAGAGATCCCATCAGTCTGCTGTCACCCAGGCGGAGAAGGGCGAGGTCGCTTCTCACCCTAAGGTGTCTTACTGGTGTATTGTGTCTCTGTGACAGTTATAATGAAATGATTGATTCATTGTTTATTACCGTTAAACCCCAGATCTGGTTCTCCTGGACAAGGACACAGCTGGTGAGATCAGGGCGACTCTGAAGACGATGCTGGCAGACTCTGAGAGACGACAAGACCTGATCCAGGAGCTGATCCAGTCCAACAATCAGCTCAAGTAAACACGCATTCGGCACTTAAACCCTGGCATCTGTACTGTGGGGAAAGCTTTTTCCGAAAATAGCAGATTGACAAGCTCATAACACGTTGCGAGTCGCGACGCGCTGTGAGCTATTAAACACTTATTTTAACCAAAGGGAAATACTTACCCTACATTTTAAGAAACCTAAATCCAACAACAACAAAACACAGCATATTTATTCCATACTTACAAATTCAAAAACTTCTTTGGCCTAATGGCAGTGCGCACGCTAGATTTGTCAGTAATAGAGCGTCGCAGTCCCGCCCCCTTTCATGACGACACCAGGCCCAGGAAATGATTCCCAATGCATTTTTCCCATAGACATTTCAAAAGGTATTTATTTAAAGACGGTTACGCCGCGGACAAAGCCAACTTGAGTGGTGACAACTCATGACAATAAACACAATATTTTGGACCAAACAAATTCTTTCTAATTGTTTGTTCGGCCCCAAAAAATTGTGTTTGTTGTCATGATTTGTCACAACTCGAGTTGGCTTTGTACGACGTTTAAAAGGTCTTTAAATAAATACGTTTTGAAAAGTCTATGAGAAAAATGAACGGGGAATCGTTTCCTGGGCCCTGGTAGGGGGCCGGGCTGCGGCGCTCTATTGGTCCAGTGTTTTAGCTCCAGAGACACCTTCTTCCAGACGGCTTGGCGTTGGACCCTAGGAGCCATGGCATAAAAAACTAAAGAGTAATGCTGTAGTGATGCCTGCCTTAGATATTCCTCATTGGTTACCACGTTAGTTCCAGAATTGATTTTAAGATTTTACTCATGACTTTTAAAGCTCTGAATGGCCAGGCTCCCAACTATGTCTCCGACATGCTGGAACCCTACAAGCCGGTGCGTACTGTACACTCAGATCCTCAGTCAAGGCCCTCCTGGAGACCTTTTACAATCCGGGCCCCCCAGCTATGGACCGCCCTACCTGTTGTCTGTTGACCTAAGATGTGGAAAATCGGTGTCATCTTTTAAATCTCTTCTGTAAACCCTCCTCTATTAATTGCCATTTTTGTATTGTTTTGTAATTTGTACAGTATATCTGTTTTATATTTCTGTTCCTGCTATTTTATTCATTGATCTTTTATCTGCTTTCTTTTACCCTGCGCTGTAAAGCACTTCGTGACGGATGTCTAGAAATGTGCTATATAAATAAATGCATTAGTTGTTGAATTAGGTATCTGTGCCTGTGTGCAGCTCATAGCAATGCCTATTTAATAATGCAGGCACTGAGGCATGCTGACCACCTGGCCTCCTGTCATTCAATCATGTTGGTATGAGCGGAGTAGCATAGCGATACGTCTCCTTCATCCAGGGCAGGAATGAGATCGCCACGTAAAGCTCAGGTAGTCTTTTTGAAGTGCACAAGGTAAAAATTCTTACCAGTGGTGGAAAAAAGTACTTTTTACTTAAGTAAATGGCTGGAATTAAAAATGTACTTGAGTAAAAGTACAAAAGTATTGGTATCAAAATGTACTTGAAAGTACCAAAAGTAGAGAATAGTTTTCCCGAGCATGGCACGGCTGAAGCTCACCCGCTCCTTGGCTGCGGCTCACCGCTCCAAGAGATGGGTCAAATGCGGAGAACAATTTTCACTGCGGTAACGTGTGTGACAAATCGTACGACTTTGACTTTGTAGCCTACTCATTGTGCATAATGTCCCAATTTCAAGTTTTCAAATGTATACAAATCTTTTGAAAATGGCACATCTACAAGCTCACAATGTGTTGCATCGTGACACATTGTGAGCTTGTAGATCGGCTATTTTCAAATGGCTGAAATGTAAAGTGCTGAAGTGCTTAATGTATGCTTTTTAATTATAATCAAAATCTATAAAGTAACTACTAGTAACTAAAGTTTTAATAATTGTAGTGGAGTAAAAGTAAAAGTATTGGGGAGGAATTACTCAGGTAAATACCTCAAAATTGTAGTTAAGTACAGTACTTGAGTACAATAGTAGGTAGTAGTGAGAGAGAGTGATGCATCTGGTCATGTGGCTATACCGTGCCACATTTGTAATTGCATCACACTTTGCTGTGTTGATACAAAGGAACAGTGCCTGGGGGGGGGGGGGGGGGGGGAGGAGAGAGAGAGAGAGAGACAGGTGGTCTTCCTGCTGCGTCTCAGTCCACCTGGTGCTGATCAGCTGAGTGAAACCCAGCCTTTAGGTTGCGATCTCATTCCTGCACTGGCCAACCTAGATGTATAGCTATGCTACTCCACTCACACCGACATGATTGGATGGATGACAGGTGGTCTGCATGCCACCAAGCCTGCATTATTAAATAGACATGCTATAAGCACTGCACAGCGCTAATCCAACACACTCAAATTTCTTTTTTCCCCCTTTTTGCTACAGTACACCATTGTTACGTTTTAAGGCAGTTGAAAATGCAGCTCGATTTGATAGGACAGTCCCTGGATATTTCTTTTTTCTTTTCTTTTCCTAAAATCCATGACCGAAGTGGAACAGTCTGGAAGGAACACTATAAAAATTCGGCTGAGAAATGGGTACTCTCTTGTCTTCTGATTGGCTGAAAAAGTGTCACCTACCTCACTGAAAATGTATTTTCTGAGTTGGACAGACAGAGAGAGAACCCTGTGACTGAACAAACACACTATAGCAATGATTACCACCAGAATATAGTGCTTTAACCTTTTAACAAAAACGTTTTTGTACTGCCTTTTAACCCGGGAAAGCATCTGTATCATTTTAGATTTTAGCATTGGCTGTTTGTGCCGTGCTGCGAGCTTGTACATCTGCTATTTTTGAACATGTTTAAGGATACACACACACACACGGACGGACGGACGGACGGAGTGCAAAACATGCCTTCTGCTTGGTGGAGACAATCATTTTGCAGTTAACATATATCTTCTCTGAAACCCCCTGTGTTTGGTTTGTGTGCGTGTAGACTGGAAGCCCAGGAGCACATGGGCCGTGCCGCCCAGCACTCCCAGAGGGTTACGGAGCTGGAGGGCATGCTGGACGGGGTCAAGGCTAAGGTCCAGGACCTGGAGGACCGCTACCTCGGCAGCGCTGTCCAGCAGCACGGCCACGTGCACCAGCTGCAGCAGGACAAACAGGATGCACAGGTGTTCATTATATTGTGTTGTCTCAGGTTGGTATGGTTCAGACAATTCATTGTGGCACAAATAATTGTGAACAACAATTTGGGACGGGAACCCCTTATGGTGTTACTGTTTTTAATCCTTCAAGACAGGCGTTTCCACAGGGCTACCCAGCAGCATCACTAGCGGAGCTAGACTTTGTGATTGTCTGGCTCATGGCTCAAGGATGCCTTGATAAAAGTCATTGTTTGTACAATGAAACACTTTGATAAGTCAGCGCATGTGCAGCAATCATTCAATCATAACTCATAATCATAATTTACGGGGTATGATCATGAATCATGATGTATGTCACGCACACACCCTCTATAGGTGAACATTCGATTGAAATAGATGAATATCCTGCAAAATGGATATTAGTCACGTTATGCGTGGAAAGTGCTGCAATTGACTTGCTGACACAACCTGATTGAGCTACTGATTGAACTTGAGTGTGATGCTCTTTTCCTACGTCCAGAGGAATTGCCAGGTCGTGGAACAGAAGCTCGCCAAGGAGACGGAGGCAGCGGCTCAGCTTCAGAGGAAGCTGTACTTCACCGTCAAGGAAGAGGAGAGGCGATTGTCCCGTCAGACGCAGGCGTTCCAACAGATCTACAAGAGGTCCGCTCGGCAACATTCCCCAGCGGACCAGCAGTAAGAACACGTTGGAATTGACAGTGTACTTTAAATGTTGGTTTCTGAAGGACATCTGTCTCTGTGGAGTACCGAAGTCCTGACATCACTAGCTGGGTTGTGGAAGTCATTTCTCTATGGAGAATAAAATTGGGTCATCTTAGAATCGGCTCTTTGTGGTCCAAAAATAAATCAACTACCTCCCTGGCCCGACAACTGATATTGTCGGGGGAGGTGGCTCTGTATTGTTTACGATAGTCAGTCACTCATTTTCGATACAGTCTGTTTCACTTACTGGCGAAACTTCTAATGCGGCGGCACTAGTAAGATTAGCCTTTTCTTACATATCCACATATATGAGTGAAGCCGCTGGGGTATTTGTTTATTTTTGGACACAGTTATTATTTGAAGCGATTTACCTGGTTCACAAGAACCTGGTTCACAATCAGTTTATAGCCCCTGATCTAAAGTATAATTGTCATTAACTCGTTCCAGGCCATGTCATATTGTGATTATACCAGCTTGTAGTTGTTGTATATAATCACAATATATTGTGAAGTAGTCTATGCTTCTGTGTGTCTCACTACGTCTTCACCCTGCATCTATCTGTATTTGTATGATCTTAAAACATGACATTCTTTCCTCCGTGGGTGCCAACATTTTCTTGTTCTCTTGTCTTCAGGGTGTTGGATGTCATTGATTTTTACGAGACACAGATGATTCAGCTGCGTCATGAAGTGAAGTAAGATACCTCTTAAATGTATCTTTACCTTGTTGTGCCCTATATATATATATATATATATATATAATATATATACACACATACTTTTTTTTAAATGTTTGTTTTTGTGGCTTTCGCCTTTTATTTTATTATAGAGGGATAGATAGTAGGCTGACAGGAAATGGAGAGAGAGATGGGGGTGGTGACACGCACTAAAGACCGTCAAGATCGGGAGTCGAACCTGCGGTACACTGCCAGACTGGGCTACCAGCCAGGGTGCCTGGACCGCTGAGCCATGGCCCAGGCCCTACAAAAATACTATTTTTCAATAGCTAAAGCATAACATAATGGCACCAAAAGGGGTTCCCGCCCCAAAATGGGTTATACTAGGTTCAGCAAATGACCAGAAGTATCAAGCAACAAAATGCGTCAGGAATCGCACAGCATCCTATACATTACTATAAAAGTGCAATAATGTTTTCAGCAACGATACGGTATTGTATCATATGCCCAATTGGACCATTGGAATATGTTTTCTCTAGGTCCCTCAAGGGAGACTCTGAAGCATCCGATGAGGCTGACCAATCAAGCGGCCAGAAGGAGTCGGGCGATGTTACCCTGAGCTTCAAAACCATTCTAAAGGTGATCCCATGAACCTGTTGTGTCATGTGTGCATTGTTCAGCAGCGGTGGCCGAATGGTTGCGGAGCGGTCTTGATATCGGAAGGTCGCTAGTTCGTATCCCCGGACCGGCATGTTAAAATTACCACCGCTGAAGTGCCCTTGGACAAGGCATTGAACCCCTACCATGAAATGTTCTATGAGCAGGGCCTGGCTGTAAACAAGTTCTTGAGCTTAGTCCAGTTACCCTGGGTAAACATGGTACCTTTCCTTTCCAGCCACCTTCCTCATGAGCCTGACCGATGTCAGATCTTCGTGTCCGATGCCAAAGCCTGATTTTGGAGTCCTAGACCTATAACACCAATTACAAATTTTGAAATTAATTTAAAATTATTAGATTTGATTAAAGGTGTAGATAAACAAAAGTATTTTAATAGTTACATTTCGATTACCGGTATGTATATTAAACTTCAATATATGAAAAGAACATGTAACACGAATTATAAAATGAACAAGAAAACAAGTATATATCTCTGCTGCCGGGAAGAAACCTCCAAAATGTTCATTTTTCAGGAAAAGCAATACTGCCTCATCAAAGGTGTTGTGAACTTGTGCCTTTATATATTACTTGTCAATTACTTGCATGAGAGGGGGAGAGGTGGTGAGTTGGTTGCTTTAGCAGAGAGTGTGAGGGTCCAATGGTTAAGAGGTTTTGTCCAAAGCATTTTTTTACTACTTTCCATTGGTTAAAATATTTTCGAAACAACACACAGACGTAAAGGATGTTCAATAGCATTGATTTATATAAAAATAAAAATCAATCAGGACATTTTGGCTGCATAATTGCCGATACTGATGTTATTATAAAAGTAAAATAATGATCGATGTATTGGCCAAACCTAATACGTATATACAGTGTGTATATATATACATCGGGCTATAATTGTACAGTGTATGTATATCGGGCTCTAATTGAGTTTCATTCTAAAGTCGTATCAGGAGCAGCTGAAAGAGAGCATGGCCCAGAAGGAAGAGCTCAGGGCTGAGGTGCAGCACTTGAAACGAGAGCTGGAGAGCAGGTCTGTAAGTGTGATGCGTTTCCCTTCAGGCCACTGTTGATTTTGACAGGAAATGTTGATTTAGTTTTAGTCGTAGTCTTTTCATTTAGTTTTAGTCATATTTTAGACATCTGAAAGTCTTGGTTTTAGTGTAGTTTTAGTCGACTAAATGTAAGATTTTAATCTACTACAGTAGATTTTTCTGACATTTTCTTTTATTTTGGCTGGTCTTGATGGCGTTGTACTGCCTGAGTTTACACTTGGTTGCATATAGCCTATAGCTACAATTCTCACAACGCATTGCACTACGATGTATTATCATAAAGATTATACTTTAGCTATTGAAAAATAGCAGATCTACAAGCTCGTGCTACGAGCTTGTATATCTGCTGTTTTTGAAAAATCGTGAAAATATTATTTCAGGTTCCACGCTTTTAACTGAAATCTTTGCTTCTGGGAGCGGTCCCTGGAACAACATATTTTCAAATGGGGGTTGGCAGCCAATTACATATAATTTTGGGGTCCTTGACATCAGATATTGAGCACCACTGATATAGAAACATCGGTATTTCACAAAACTGTCAGGATTTAGAAGACTTTTTTTTAAATTCCGACGTCAGAAGTGGACGTGCGTGTACACTACCTAGCTGACAGTGTCACTATCTACCTCTGTGCAGGCCCACTGTTAAAGAAGTGAAGTCCTACAAACAGCACCTACGCCGTCTGGACAGGCTGATCAAACACAATAACATCGGGTAGGAAAAGCTGAGATGGTTGTTGTGTGTTTATGAATGTAAAAAAAATAAAAAAGTCCATCCTTCGGGGCGGCGGTGGCTCAGGGGTGGAGTGGCTGGATGGTAACTGTAAGGTTGCCAGTTAGAACCCGGGCTCCCCCAGAGTTAGTGTCGAAGTGTCCTTGAGCAAGACGCTGAACCCCTAATTGCTCCCGATGTGCAGGTTGGTGCCTTGCATGGTTTCCGCTGACATCGGTGTATGTGTGTGTGAATGAGTGAATGTAATGCACAATCTCTGTAAAGCGCCTTGGATAAAGGTGCTATATAAATGCACCATTTACCCTTTATACCAATAGCTAATAATACTATGTACTACTAATTTAGATACTGTACTACACTGCTGTTGACGTTTCATTCCGTTTGTTTCTTTATTTCACTTCAAATCTTTTTGCTGTTAAAGACTGCCACCGTTGAACTCCGGCGCTGTCCCTTCACTGCCAACAACAGGACCCGTTTATTCTGTTCATGTTTTGCTCAATGAAATGAATGGGCTGTCACTACTGGTGTTTAATGTGTATGATTGAATGACGGGCATAGGACCTGATTCATTCAAAAACCTCACCTAGTTCACCTGCGTGACAGTTGAACTGTGACAGTTGACACACAGTGAGAGAGAGAGAGAGGGGGGGTGGGACGCCGTACTTTTTGTTCACCACTTTATACCGCTTTATTTTACTTTATTTACATTGATCGCTGTGGTTATCTTGTTTAATGTTTGAACACCCTTATGAGTTATTTTCACTGCTTTAATAAATCCCTAAAACGCATTATTTGGACCAAGCAAATTCCTTTTGTTTGCGGAGCGGAGCGTGTCTGACAACACAGCCCATATGATCGCCTCTCAGCGACTTATTGATACATTTAATCTCCTGTAGTCGCTTTACACAAGTAGAAAAGAAAAACTTTAGCAGCCATAAACAAATAATAACCAGGATATACTAGGTATGTCTATTATATCTATATAATAGACAGGAGATTAGCCCCCCCAAAATAAATCATGAATTAAAAAAGGGGTGTGCTATGTTGTGAGCAAAATAGTATTTCCAAAACGGTCAATATCTCAAGGTACTGCTCTGCTACAGAGATTACCTGGAGGAAGTATTCATGTTATGTATTGTGTTCTGTGACTATCACCGTTTGCAGATTAAGAGGTGATGCTGAAATTGGCACCTTGGGAGCAGGAAGCAGCGAGCAAGTGAAGGAGTCTAGTTCATGCGCTCAGTATCGCCATGTAAGCAGACTTCACATCCACAAGATTATTCTGTGTTGCCTACAGTAATACCTATGCATGGATTCAAGTTCACAGTCGCCACCACATTTGGATAAAATTGGATTACATTTCCATAGAAGCCTGCATGTCTTCTATGGAAGCAACGTAGTGCACAAATAGCCGATCTACAAGCTCACAATTTGTCTCAGGAGCCTTTTACGTTGTTTCACAATTAATCACAGATTAGACAAAATGTTCATGCCGTGAAAAATAAAATTAGCTTTAATCCATGCCTATGTGATGTGATTATAGTGCTGTGACTGACAACCGATGTGTCTTGATAACTAAATGCACCCGGGCAAGAACCTTAACTTGGAGTTGTTCCCATTCAGTTGTTGAAGCAGTTGGATGCGGTGTTGAGCGGTCCCACGGCTCCGTTACGACTGCACAGGCAGATACCAACCAATGAGGAACCGGAGCTGGTTGATTTTCAGGGCCTCCTCCCTACACTGGAGGCATGGTCCCAACAACTCCACTCGCTGCAGGCAAGTAGCAGAACACACACACACACACTCTGAAAATCTCTCTCTTGCTATGTGCCGTCCACATTATTTTCTGTGGTTCGCACATGTTTTTAGTGGCAAATGCGACTGACATGCTCTCTATTCTTGACAATCTCCGCTGCTGTTTGAAAATACTGAATCAGTTGATCAGTCCCTGCTGATGCCTAACGGGACACACCCATTATACTTTACAATGGCCCGATTGGCCGACAACACTGTGGTATATTCAGGCCTAAAAGCGTTCTAAACCAGTGGTTCTCAACCAACTAAATGATGGAGAGTTGGTAACCAACCCTTATAGATCCTTAAACTCTTGAGAGCGTAAAATGTTGTGGGTCTGAGAGGCTAAATCTCATCAAATGGTGGTCCGTTGCTCAAATGCCGAATAAGTAATGGGCCTTGATATGAAAAAGGTTGAAAACCACAGTTCTAAACGTACAGAAAACCCCATCATGCCTCATTTGACTTTGGCTCATGGGTATTGGTGACGTGACAGAGTGTATTGGTGACACTGTGGTGTTTATCCACTTGTTGTGCGTCTTTTGCCAGGACCTGCACGGCTCCCTAAATAAACTAACCCTGAGGCTGATGCCATGGCAACCGTCAAACAGCGGCGGACACACTGGGAGTGAGTCCGTGAGGGTGGAGGACCTCATGCTGCTCGTGGACACGATGCTGGAGAACATCTCCACTGACGAGGACAAGGTAGAGCAGGGCTTCTCAAAGTGTGGGTGCACCCTGGGGTGCCTAGGCTCAAGTCCAGTGGTGCCTCAGAATGCTTTGATAATATTTGTAATTCATCAATGTCACTTCAGTTTAACCACTTAGCTTAGACCCTCTAATCATTAGAGGGTCTAAGCTAAGTGGTTAAACTGTACTGGGTGCGTTCTTTTTCAGGGTTACACCAACAAATTATAAAAGTTATTTTCAATCTGTCCTATAATGGATACATAAAAAATGTTCTCTCAGGTTTTCCTTGTGACATATTGTATCTTTGGGGGAGAGATTTAAATATTTACGTACCACTGATATGACAAAAGGTGCTATAAAGTAAGTTCAGGGGTGCCCTGAGCCAAAAATGTTTGAGTACCACTGTACTACTGAGGTAGAGCACCAGTCCTAGGCTACAATACAATATATGACAGTTAGAACAGCTCCACTGATGATGACAATGTACGGCAATGGCCTTTATTGTTTAGGGCTAAAGAAAGACCATTGGAATTGCATTACGGAATCTACATTTTATGTTTTTTCTAAACAGACTCCTACAGCAACACTATGGTCAACTTGGTCAAGTATTGTAGTGTTGGCAACTGCAAATACAGCAGCAACTGGACTTTTTTCTTGTTACCCGGCCACGAAAACGAACCGGAGAGAAGAGCAACACTCACATGGCCAACTTTTGTTTATACTGAGCTAACACACTTGGCGTGAGCCCTTCAGTGTATCTCCATATCTCTCAGCTGATATTTTTGATGACTTCTGCACCGAAGTGCACTTCTGCACTGATTCACAAATCCTCCCAGCTGAAATAGCTTGACCAAGGAAGTGATATAGATCTCCTTTGCTTCTTTATGTAGGTGTTTAATGCCTCTGCCTTGTGCCGGACAGGTGCTGCGCAGTCCCACCAGACACACACTGCAGTCCATGGTTTCACACTTCCAGAAGCTGTTCGACGTGCCCTCTCTGAGCGGTGTCTACCCACGCATGAACGAGGTCTACCGCAGGCTGGGGGAGATGACCAACGCCATGAGAAACCTCAGAGACATTCTAGATCTAGGTACAGTAGCTTCTGGGGGGGGGGGGGTCATCTTAGTGGCTGACAGAATGTACTTGCAACATTACAAGCCAGATACACTATATATATATATATATATACAGTATATATAACAAAATTTGTATAGCTCTGCTGTTAGGAAGAAAAATGAATGTATTAATTTTTTCGGGAGAGAAAAACAACCAAAGAAAACATGTGTTTAAAACAACACAATACTGACTCATTAAAGTTGGTATGGCGACATTATGCATCGTCAGATACTTTAATGTGTCCTTATATTATCATCACTTTACCCAAATACAGCTCAAGTGGAGTTAGGAGGTTTTTTACCATTAATGTGGAGATCTTCCGTTTGACTACGTTATTCTAATCAATGATGATCTCCATCATTTGGTGGGTGTTTTTAGGATTCAATAAAGTTTGGAGGTTTAGTTGGCACTTTTTGAGTGGTGCACCACTCCTATAGTGTCACTGTTGCGCAACACACACACACACACACACACACACACACACACACACACACACACACACACACACACACACACACACTGTGTATATATGATGATTTCTGGTGTTATAGTACACTACAGTGACAGTACAGTAGAGGGACAGGACAATGAGGACTGTCTGTTTTTGTTTACAGATGACAGAGCGCCCTCTAGTGAGGTAGTGACCCAGGTGTCCAGAGTGGTTTCTTCCCCTGAACACAGTGTTGGGTTGCAGATCAGCAGTCTGTGGGGAGACCAGTCTGTGGGGAGACCGAGACATTGGCAGGTATTATTTCATTGCATTACAGTTCCATTGATTCCATCAATGTCCGGATGTCTTCTGTGGAATCATTCCATGTACCAAAAATAGGCCATCTAAAAAGCTCAAAAGGTGTCGCCCTGCAACACGTTGGTTATTATTGGTTATTTTAAGATTAAAGAGTATTTGAAGTTGTCAAACTAACAATAGAATACCTGTTCAGTATTCCAGGAAACCCTGAATATTGCACAAAATCTCACAGAACACTGACTGACTGACTGACTGACTGTGTGTGTGTGTGTGTGTGTGTGTGTGTGTGTGTGTGTGTGTGTGTGTGTGTGTGTGTGTGTGTGTGTGTGTGTGTGTGTGTGTGTGTGTGTGTGTGTGTGTGTGTGTGTGTGTGTGTGTGTGTGTGTGTGTGTGTGTGTGTGTGTGTGTGTGTGTGTGTGTGTGTGTGTGTGTGTGTGTGTGTGTGTGTGTGTGTGTGTGTGTGTGTGTGTGTGTGTGTGTGTGTGTGTGTGTGTGTGTGTGTGTGTGTGTGTGTGTGTGTGTGTGTGTGTGTGTGTGTGTGTGTGTGTGTGTGTGTGTGTGTGTGTGTGTGTGTGTGTGTGTGTGTGTGTGTGTGTGTGTGTGTGTGTGTCCAGTATCATCCTCAAGGTGAAGGAGCATGAAGAGTTCTTTGCAGCTTTCCATTCTCTGGTTGTGGAGATGTTGCACACCCTGGGTAAAGAATTCCCTGACACCACATAATACCACATTTACACGTTTTTCTGTGTTGGCCACATGGGAAATGTCTGTAGTTTTGTACCTAACTATGCATACCGTCACACAGTCAAAGTAAAATAGGGCCTAATTAGTTAATGTATGTTTCTAAATTTACTCATAGGAATAGTCCCTGGCACAAAATCTTTTCAGATTGGCATCTGTGGCCAAATACCTATTCAGTTGGGGGTCCTTGACATGAAAACATTTTATAGCCGATCCTTTCTTACACCACCTGTTTTCTCCTGTCAGGAGTCAGTCTGCTGGATGACATCATGCCTGCTCTGAGGTCCTTGAAGCTTCACGTTCAGCAACACTGAAGCGTTGCTGTTTGAATGCTTTCTCTGTTGGGTTTGATAGTTTGTTTTTTCAATTAAAGATTTTTACACAACCTTTTGATTACCTTTAACCTTTTAATTAATCTCTTAACATGTATACTTTGTCAATAGAAGAAATAATCAATCTTACTTAATATTCATAAAGTTTTTCTGAATGTTATCTATTTTTCTTGCTGAATGTTTGTTTGCTCATTATGACATGCCCCAAATAGGGTTAATGTGGTTATTAATAGAACACAAACGTTTTGGAAACTCATTGCAAGAAAACAAATTGGAATTGACAATTGATCGGGGATACGATAAAGAAACGATCTTTACTAGAGCTAGGTACCAAAAGTTACTTAGTACCAAAGTTAGCCAAATGTTGCTCTTTTAGATAACTTTCTCTGCTGAGTGTAAGCACACACATGTATCTTCGGAGATGTAAGATGATGTCTGAGTGTAAAAGAGGTCAACACAGGAACCGAAAAAATTACTCATCACTTCACGAAATTAAATGGTTAAAGGACCACTTCATGCATTTTCAACATATCGTCATAAAGGACCTCTAAACTAAATCGCATACACTGTGTCCACACGGGCAGATGCAAAAGATACAAAGCTACACAGCATATTTGTAGCTGAAGTTGAAACCAGTTCAACTGTTTAGTAGCAGCTACAAACGTTGGATGCATCTTCGTATCTTCATGTCGTTGGCTTCTATTGACAATGAATGAATGAATATTTGCATCTGCCCGTGTGCACGTAGCATTAAGAGGGTACCATTACTGTCTATATGTGTATCAGAGGAGGGCTGTAAGAGGGTGATCATTTCAGTCACGCGAGAGAGACTCAGAGTAGAGTCGCTGCTTCTTCGTCTGGAAAGGAGCCAACTTAGGTGGTTCGGGCATCTGGTTAGGACTGTAGGACTGGCCTTGGAGCGCCTTGGGATAGTTAACTAATTTTCTCTGGAGAGGGAAGTCTGGAGCTCTGGTGGAGCTGTTGCCCCCGCGACCCGACTATATGGATAAGCGGTTGAAAATTGGATGGATGCATCATGGAAGGAGGGCTGTCGACAGATCATAAACCCGACTACTATACCAGAGACATCTGCATTAGGCACGTCAAGGTCATTTTAAACCTTTATTTTTCCTTTTTTATTAAATTATATTTGTATATTCTGACAACAATGGCTGAAAATAATCCAGGAATTCTATTAGGTTGGAATCACCATTGATGACCGATGGTTTATTATTGCGCATCATGATTATGTTTTAATCATAGTCATACTGAACCAAATATTAGAAAAGATAGAGAAGAAAAACATGAATGAGGAAGGAGGTTGGACATCTTAAAGTTCTATATGACTGATGTTCTATAAGTACAACTCAAATAATAAATCAAAATACCTTAACTAATATGGAAAAATATTGTAACGAATGCATGTTGGGACATGAATCGTTCGTAGGCCTCGGGGTAGGCCTCAATCTCCATATTTGGACCAGGCTGATCCATCCTGATCAAATATGGAGATCTGATGGAGATGACAGATAGTGATGACTGAGAAAATATAAGACAACCGGCATCATCATCGTGAGTTGACAAGCATCCAGCCAAGCCCTATAGGTATAATGAGTGGTAACTTTATTATATTACCCGATAGTTGAATATGTCAGATGCGCAGCACAAGCATTTACTAGTATCAGAGCCGTAAAATAGATTTAATATAATATAATTAATTAATTATATTATTATAATATATAATATAATAGATATTCACCGCAACATCCGGAACGTTTTATTGTAACCATCGTATCTTAATTGTTTCCAGCCGGACTTAATTCTGAAACGCACTACAAACATGGCAGCCTACATGGGAGCCTCCACAATCATAACCCAATGTTTTATTGGTTTTAGTGTTTGTTGCTAGTTCAAATATAGATATTTGTACGACATTCATTTGTGAAAACATGGGTTTTATTAGACACGTGGTGTGTGCGATGTCTGGAGGTGTTGACAGCTCTGTGGCCGCTCTGTTATTAAAACGAAGGGGTAAGAAACTGCAAGAACAGTCTGTACCAATGAAATTAAGGACTTAACTAATGACTCAATCTCTCTGTTTTATGGTCAGTCAGTCTGTTAATATATCTGACTCCATGACTGTCTAAACTAATTTAAAACAAATTTGCACATGCATAATAATTCATACAGGACTGGTTTAGATGACAGGAATTTATAAATGGTAGCCTATACAATAAGTCGAGTCTTCATTATTTAAATACCAGTAAATAAATTGCTAAATCAATGTAACAGAATATTAGAATAATTAGAATTTGTATTTTATTAGAGAAACTGGCACCATATTGAGTCTGTTTTGTACAGACATATTGTTGCTCTATCCAATGTAGTAACTTAAGAAGTAAAACATATTTCTGTGTCTTTTCTTCCACATGAAGGTTATAATGTAACTGGTGTTTTTATGAAGAATTGGGACTCCCTGGATGAGAAAGGAGTTTGTACTTCAGATAAGGACTGTGAAGATGCCTACAGAGTGTGTCAATCCCTGGACATCGCCTTCCACCAAGTGTCTTACATCAAAGAATACTGGCATGAAGTGTTCAGGTATAGACATATTTCTGTTTAACATGCCTTTATAATAATAATAATAATAATGATTCAGCCTTTAAAAATATATATATTTTGAAAACACAGCCGAGCTACAATGCAATGTATGGTGAGAATGTAGATCGGCAAATATGTTTGTACATCTTTCCGTTCAACGCGCTAATGTCTTTTTAATGTCTGAAGTGAATTATCTCACATATAACAGTTTTCTCCACTTTCTCTTTCGCCAGTAAACTGTTAAAGGAGTATGAAATGGGAAGAACCCCTAACCCAGACATATTATGCAACAAGCACATCAAATTCAAACATTTCCACCAGTATGCTGTCAACACATTGGGTATGTACTAAGTAATGCAGAATGCACTGATTTATTATGATGTTTGTGCTCAGGAACATGAATTAATTCCATTGATATTTTATATTTTTTAATATGTGACAACTTTTAAGTATCTCCCCCCGATGGAGAAAGGTAATTGCAATGATGACCGAACTACAATCAAGATGTCTCGTGTTCATTCTGGTGTTCTGTCTGCTTCAAATAACTTTATTGACCTTGTCAACAGTATGTCATACTGGAGAATTGACATTCATTGCTCAGCTCTGCATGGTTTGTTTAGATGCTGACGCCATGGCAACGGGCCACTATGCCAGGACGTCGCAGGAAGACGAGGACATCTTCCAACAGAAACACGTGGCTCCTCGCACCACGCTGTTCAGGGATCGCTTTGAAATCACAAACCGTACGTGTTGTACAACTTTGCTATGCTTCTCGCACAGTGCTCTTTGTTTTCTTTTAACCTGTACAGCACTTTGGTTGACTCGGTCATGATAAATGTGCTATATAAATAGAGTTGAGTTTAGTTTAGTGCTTACATGCTGTTGTACACTGTAAGTGACAGAAAATGAGAGAAGGATTGAATTGTATGTCTGTTAATAAAATACAGTAGTTTTGTTATATTGGTTAAAAAAAATCATCAGAATTTCTCAGTTCAAAGTTAGTTTGGAAGTCAATTTTGTTTATTTATACAAGCGTTTTGTATAAAAGTCACCTGCAATCAATAGCAATTGGATAGTTATTTTAGGAAGGAGGAAGTACAATGTGTGGATTCCTGAAGGGTCAAACGTTGTTTTTCTTCTGAATATTTCTCCCTGCCAGCTGTGAGGTTATACAAGGGGGCAGACCTGATGAAGGACCAGACCTTTTTTCTCAGCCAGATCTCCCAGGATGCACTGCGACGGACCATGTTCCCTCTGGCTGGACTCACAAAGGACTTTGTAAAGAAGATGGCTGCAGAAGCAGGCTTCCATCACGTCCTCAAAAAGAAAGAGGTTGGCCAAAGCGGGAAAACTGTACACCAGTGGTTTTCAACCAGTGGTCCTTCAGGGGGTTCCAGTTGGTCCCCAGCTAAATGATGGAAAGTTGGTAACCTAGGACCCTTATAGATCTTTAACTCTTGAGAGTGTAAAATGAAACCTAATAGACCCGTAACCTTCTGGGTCCATTCGATTTCATTTTAGGCTCTCAAGAGTGAAATTATTGTTACTTAAGTCTACACAATTAGAGAATGTAAAATAATTATTATCTTGATCAACATTTGCCTGTTATCTCTCCTATGGTGCCAACATCAATATGGAATTGTGGACAAATCTTATCCAATGACAACAAAATATACCTTCATTTTGGGTCTGAGAGGCTAAATCTCATTACATCTCATCGGCCCACCATTTAATAGTGGTCCGTGGCTCAAATGCTGAATACATAAAGGGCTTTGATATGAAAAAAAGGTTGAAAACCACTGCTGTAAAATACTGTTAAACAATGTATTGATGTTAAAACGTTACATATTTCAATCATGTGAATGTGTTTCCAGAGCATGGGTATCTGTTTCATTGGAGAGAGGAAGTTTGAAGAGTTCATTTTGGAGGTGAGAAATAATGTCATATTTAAACATACAATGCACTGAATCACCTGTGTCTTTATTGAGCTGTTTTTCTTTTCTTTTTCTTGGTACCAGTACCTAGAACCGAAGCCAGGGAACTTTGTCTCCATTGAGGATGGAGAGATAATGGGACAACATAAAGGTACATACATGTTCTTCTTGATGTGTTGGGGTTAGAAGGATGGAGAGATAATGGGACAACATAAAGGTACATATATGTTCTTCTTGATGTGTTGGGGTTAGAAGGATGGAGAGATAATGGGACAACATAAAGGTACATACACGTTCTTCTTGATGTGTCGGGGTTAGAAACTTTTCAGGAAATGGACAAATTGTATCCAATGTAGTTATTATTTAGTCACAAACTCTTGTTAATACTTTCCATTGGTTCAATACTCACAGAGAGACCTCTATCCACATTCCTATTTTGGGTGTGTTATATAAATTGTGGCCTATTACTATTATAGGCCACAATTTAGTAGCAGACACAACACATTGCATCACGATGCAGTCACAATGTGTCTCACCGCGAAGTGTTGACACTGTGACTGTCATACCTGACATCAACGACTTGTTTCCTAGTTGTTGTTGTTGTTGCTTAATATTCCATAGAATATGATGATCACTGAGAACATTCATGAAAGTATTATTTATCACTACTCTCACTTCATACCTGTAATTAGTAGAGCCACCATGAAGTAAAGTATGAAAACATTGTAATTGTAATGGTTGTGTCTGTTGGTTTATGTCTATCCTTGGAAACCCAGACGTTTTTATTTCAAGGAATATGTCTATATCACATATTTGTCCACCAGAGGGTGCTGCAGCTCTTTCAGTTCTGTATTAAATCATTGGTCCATTTTAACTAATAACTTCAACCTTGTATCTCCATGGTTCATCTTTTTTATGTTTTTGATTTATGACAGTGCCACGCAAAATGTGAGATAGCAGACATACAACCAGTCACGGGGGGGCCAGAGTTTTTATTTATATTTTTAATTAAAAATAATAATAATTGAACCAATGAAAAGTGTCAACAAGAGCTTTCGACTAAATAACAATGTAGTTATTCATTTGTACAAATGGTTTCCAAATCGGGTTTACTGAACCACTGCTATAATTGATCTTTGTCGAATGTATCCAGGCTGGTTCACTATGACTCTGGGACAGAGGGCCAGGATAGGAGGCCAGAGAGAAGCCTGGTTCGTAGTGGACAAAGACATCACTACTGGAGACGTGTTTGTGGTGAGAAGTTTGTATGGTTAAATGAACACTGAGGATTCGGATCATAATCAGTATGATCGTGTTGATGTCATCTTGTTTATTCTGTCCTCCGCCCGCTCAGGGTCCTACCACCAATCACTCGGCTCTGTTACGCGACACGGTGCGGACGGACCGTTTCCATTGGCTCGCGGTGGACCCGCCCCCTGAACTGATCAGAACCAAGATGATGGAGTGTCACTTTAGATTCATTCACCAGATGCCTCTCGGTGAGTCCCTAGATGGAGAGATATTTTAAAACTATTCATGGTAGGATATGAAGTGATATTTTTTGGCTCTTCGATGGAAATAGCTGATCTACAATTTCACAACTTGTTTGAACCAGTTGAACCACTCGTTCAACTGGTTCAAACAAAAGATGTGTTGTCATAGTAACAGAGTTAATACTTTGCTCTCCAGTTCCCTGCACTGTGACCCTCAACATGGATGGCACTGTGTGGATCATGCTCTCCCAGCCAATCAGAGCTCTCACACCTGGACAGGTAACCACTCCTCTGCCTGGCTGAGATTACAGAACAATATTATTGTACTGTGGTGATGATATGTTTTGTTACACTAACCCTCTGCTTATTAGATGATTAAATATCTTGTGAAAAGTTGATATTCTGGCCTGAAGGTATTGGAATTTCCATACTAATTTATCCGTAGAGTAAGACAATTACGTTTCGTCCAAACAAGTGTTATCAATATCATAAACGACACCGAGTCACATACCTGGTCGTTTGTTTATTGTTGGGACACAGTTAGATTTGCCTACGACAAGCCAACTAGCATCCCCCCCCCCCCCCCCCCCCCCCGACGATGGAAGCGCACCGTCTCAAGCGAATTTGAGTCACGAGAGACACCACAGAGCAAGCTAATGCGAGCGAGATGCAGTGTCGAGTGTTGCAAAGATCCTGGGTGGTCCCCAGCTAAATTATGGAGCAGGAAGGTGCACGGCAAATTCCATGAGAAGCCATCTAGTATTATCCAGCAGTAGACTGTTAGTGCTGAAATGTTTTGTGGTCAGTGCGTCTCAATAAAATATAATCTTAACAGTACAGGGGATCATTTGATTCACTGTTATCAAAATGATAACATGTTATCTCACAGCTCAACTGTATTTCAGAATCAGGCCTGCATGATTGACTGACTAGTTACACATTACACGGTGCTACCTGTAATATAATGGCCTGTGGTTTGAAGCCATAATCTTTTGTGTTTATTCGGCAGCACAATAAATTGGTTTGCAAGTTTGACATATCGGCAGAATAGTTACGGCTGACACTAAGAGACTAACATGTTGGTCCTAATTAAACGCCACACCACAAGAACAGCAGCAGTGCATTTTATTTCACCACCTCCTCTTCATTGTGTCGATTGTGTAGATATGGATGTCACGGGCATTGAAACTTGCACATCGTCAGTGGAATGTTGTTGACACGCGGACGCCAACACTATTGTGAATCAGCGCTGATTGGAGATTCTGCTCTGATCAAACTAATTAAGAAACACTGCACTGAGTACTGTTATTTATATGCCTCAATGTTTTGCAATGTATTTGTATCCCATAAGGCGCCACTGCTCTTTGAAAACAATATTAGTTCTCAGTCTTTCTAGGCTCCCGTCCACAAGGATGAGAGTGGTTGTGCGTGCATGCATGTGTGCGTGTGTTTACCCTAACTATCCAGTTCACCTATCTCTGTCTCTCTCTCTGTCTCTCTCTCTCACTCCACCAGTTTGCTGTGCTCTACAAAGGAGACGAGTGTCTCGGCAGTGGGAAGATCATGCGTTTGGGCCCCAGCGAGCACACACTCCAGCGGGGCCGAGAGCGTATGATGGCAGCCACACAGAAAACTCCTGAACCAGCCAGTTGAGAAACAGACATGCAGTGGACATATGGTACGCCCTGTTCATTAAGGAACAACTCTTCACCATGCTGGCTTGTTGTGGACATTTTGGTAAAAGAAATATGTTTTGCCATGGACATACGAAATGAGTGGACAACACTGGACGATAATATTACCAGAAACGCATACAAATCTATCCCTGAGTGACCACAAAATGGCTTACACTTGGTTGCATTTATACACTCTCAGAATTAAGGGGATCTTTGCAAATAAAACATTTGAGAACCACGAGTACTAGAACCACTAGTACTAGTTGGACTCATAATGTGCCATCGTGTCATGGTAAATAAGTGTCAGCCCAAGACAAATTTCCTATTGTGGACAATAAAGGTTACCTTCGTCCTGAATACATGTTCTGAAGAACATTCAGTAATTGGGTCTTATGATCAAAATAAGAACATTATAATGTTGATAATGAGTCAGACACCCTAACTTAACCCGCAGCGCGGATTAGTTTTAACCTGCCACACATGTCGGGAGCCATGGGTGATTTTTAACCCGCAGCACGGGTGTTTTTTTTTTTTAGCCCACAGCACGTTTTAAGGACTGTAGGACTGTTGGTATGTCTAACCAAGGTATGCATCACGTGTTAAACAGAATCTAACATTTTCCAAGTCTTTGCCACGGACCTATTGATGACCCGACCCCTGGCTGTGGTTTATCATACAAAGTATGGCATTGAGTCACTCATTGAGTGTGTGACAGAATGTTAGAATGGACAGCAGACCATCACTGTAACGAGATGGCCTTAGTGTGGTAGCACATACTGGTAGACCCAAGACATTATGGTTGTGTACTTACCCCGTTTGAGCAGCATCCCTATTTTGGCCACACTATTATAGAAAATAGTCGATGTACACTCTCAATGTGTGACATGAACCAGCATTGTGAGCTCGTACATAACTCGTAGTTTCTTTATTTTTTTTGTTATTATTTTATTTATTTGTTTAACAACGTAGGCTATTTCCCATGTAGCAGCACCATCATATGGTGAAGCAGTTCTAGGGCTTAAGTGGAATAATAAGTGCCCCAATTTACTGTTTGTGTAAAGTGTTGGATGGATGGCTGGACGGACCATCCAGTAAAGTGCCTACAAACTACGTACAGTACAACATGATACATGAATAAAGTGGACATGTGTTTAGATAGTTACCTTTTTGTCACCTTTCTTTGGTGATGAACACCTTGCAATGTGTCCTGAACCACATGTTGGACCTATTCTAGGCATGTCATCATAATCGACGAACATTCAGCGTAAATAACAGTTGCATGTTGTGAACCAGAAAACTAGACTATACTGTTGCAAGGTTCCAGTCTTCTTTGCAGGTGTCTCGTGGAATTCATGGCTGTCTCACACTCTGTTCAGCCTTTGGGGGAATGTCCTACCTTGTTACACTGAGATCAGGCTTTGAAATCAATCGTTTTCAGTACAGCACTTCCCATTAAAACTGGTATTTGAAACGCCCCCCAGCACAAATGTACAATTCCCTTACATTTCCAGAATTCATACTACTTTGAAAATCTGTATTGATTTTCTGTGATCACACAATGCTACTATTGATTATTTTAAATACTAGAATGTGACACTACTTTTAGTCATTTTAGAAAGAAATTACTTTTTTCATGCAGTTGTAATTTTGGAACTGACTTCTTTCCTGTATATAAACGTAAAGTGTCAATAATTGATCGTGTAAATTAAACTCAAGGGAATAAACTTACTATGGACTGGAGACATGTTTTAATTTATTTGTTCATAAATGACATTCAGCATTCTGTTCTGAACCACATAGCTGAAATGAATGCACGTTCTTGTACACTCAATTGACCACAAGAGAGCGCTATTACATAAATTAGCCTACATCATGACATTTAGTGATTAGCAATGTCACACGGTGTGATAACACATTTTATAGGCTAGTCTAACAAATTAACTGATATTAGATTAGGCTATACACTACTTTTTGCTGTACTAAAATCAGGCCGATTTTGATTAATATTAGCCTAAGCTAAAACATAAATGATTGTTATTATCTACCCAGCAGCAAGTAATTGGGCTATAAATCAGTCCACCTTTACCAGCTTCATTAAAGTGATGAATTGAACAAGGTGGACCCTCGATCTTGTAAACAATTGTATGCTTTTATTGGGTCGTCCACTCACAGTTAACATCAGAGCTCTGGTTTAGAGAGAGAGAGCGCGCGCGCGTGTGTTCTGTGTGTGCGTTATCTGTGTGCGTATCTCTGTGTGTGCGCGCGTGAGTAAGTGAGTAAGTGAGCGAGTGAGGGGGTGGGCCCCCCACTGGGGGACTCCTACCTACCCTACCACCTGGTAACCCAGACTAGTAGGGGGTGCATACTTAGTTTATTTAGACTATTGGTTAGACATGGGTTAAGGTTAGGTTTATAGGTGTGCTCAGCTGCCCCGTGGGAGGTTAGGGTTAGGTTGAGGGTGCTATAGCCCAAACTAAATTATATCATGATAAACTGAAATAGACATTGAGCATGATGACTAGTTTAGTTGAGGCTATACCTTTTGCTACCACTTCAACCCACTGTAGTTTCCTCAGGGCCATAATGGTACTGACTTGGTGACTGTGCGCCTCCCCCCGGCCCCCCATCTACACCAAATCCCTTTTCCAAAAATAGCTTCAAGCTACAAGCTTTGTGAGCTTGTATATCTGCTATTTTGGACTAATCCCCTGGCTGTTCCCCACACACACCCCTCCAGAATATGGATGCTGGTGTTCAAAGCTTTAACACCTTCATTTGTTCTTTGACATCTTTGTCTCCTGAGTTCTATTTTATGTGCAGGACTTTTTACTTGTAATTTCTAAATGGTTGTAACTTTTACTTTACAGATCAGAGTAGCCTGCCTACTTCTTCCCCCACCACAACCACCACTGGATTTTACTGTGAGCAGCAGGTTATGTTAATCAGCCCCCGAGGAGGAGGGGGAGGAGGTAGAGAACTGCGGAGCCATTTTGTAGTACTCATTTGAAACTTGCCGTGGGATAACCACCACAGCACGGCTGTTGCGCTCCCCGGATCTCTATGGATACACTTAACACCATGAGGAATAAAAAGAGGAAGACTTGATGTTGTTTTTTTGCGTGTTTCCACGTGGAGGTGCTTCGATGAAGTTGAACGGGATTTGTTCATTCTTTTCAAACCATGGAGTTATTATTATTTTCACACATGTATTGGCTGTGGTGGGTCTGTGCTCTGCTGCTCTGTCGCTCGGTGGGAGGCTTGGATCTGCACCTTTCGGAGACGCTGCGTCCCGGTGCGCTCGTGGCCAACCTGTCACTTAACGCGCCGGGCTGGACCTACACGCTCGACAGAACATTAACCCCCGAGTCCGTCCGGGACCTGTTCCTTGTGGGGCGACGGGACGGACTGGTCCGCCTGTCGCAGAAGAAGGTGGACTGTGCGCGCACGTTACGGAACCCGGCGCCCGCATATCTCAGGACGGGCTCCGCGACGTCTGGAGATGCGATCGTGACGCGTTTCAACGTGTTCGTCCATGGCCAGGACTGTTTTATTAAATACAGGCGAAAGGACGCGTCGGGCGAGGCCGACATTCACATAGACCTGGACGGGACGTACAGCTGCTTCACCGCAGGTAAGGTGCCGGTGAACGTGACAGAACTTTTGCCCGCGTTTATGCGCGATGCAACGCTTTCAGACTCCGTGTGTGTGGGCAAAGGCTCCAGCGCGGTCGTCAGGCATGGAAGCGTGTTGTTGGTGAATGACTTGTGTTGCAATGAGAGCAGCGGACAGCCCCAGCAGCTGGAGCTGGATGTGCACTGCGCGCTGCGCCTCGGAGCGCCAAGGAGCGACCTCATCCCCGCCTCGGTGCGTCTCGGTGTGCGTCTTGTGACGCAAGTTACGCAGCTCAAATGGAGCCACCGACGGAAGAGGAACGTTAACATGCCTCCGCAGTTCCAGCTGCCCAACTATCAGGTGTCCGTGCCCGAGAACGAACCGGCAGGCACTCGCGTCATCAACCTCAAAGCCACGGACCCGGACGATGGTGAGGCGGGGAGGCTGGAGTACGGCATGGAGGCCCTGTTTGACAGCAGGTCCAATGACTTTTTCGTCATCAACCCCCAGACGGGCAGCATAACAACGATCCAGCCTCTAGACAGAGAAGTCAAAGACACTCATGTCTTTAAAGTGATGGTGACGGACAACGGTGTCCCCAAGCGCTCAGCCACATCTTACCTCACTGTCACAGTGAGTGACACCAATGACCACGGGCCGGTGTTTGAGCAAAACCAGTACCGGGTCAGCATCCGTGAGAACGTGGAGGTGGGCTTTGAGGTCATGACCATCCGGGCCACAGACGGAGACGCGCCATCCAACGCCAACATGATTTATAAGATTGTGAGCGGGGACAACTCCGTGTTTGAAATCGACCCCCGCAACGGGCTTGTTCGCATCAGAGAGCGGCCCGACAGAGAGACCAAGTCGCAGTACCAGCTCATCGTTGAGGCTAATGACCAGGGCAAAGACCCCGGACCCCGGAGCGCCACTGCCACTGTCAACATCTCCGTGGAGGACGAGAATGACAACTACCCACAGTTCAGCGAGAAGAAGTACGTGATTCAGGTGCCCGAAAACGTGGCCGTCAACACCAAGGTCATACAGGTCGAGGCTACAGACAAAGATGAGGGCATGAACGCCAAAGTCCACTACAGCATCATCAGTGGCAACGTCAAGGGTCAGTTCTACATTTATTCGGACAGTGGGGTGATCGACGTCATCAATCCGCTGGACTATGAGATTCTACGGGAGTATAACTTAAGGATAAAGGCCCACGATGGTGGCAGGCCTCCACTAATCAACGGCACGGGGATGGTGGTGGTCCAAGTCGTGGACGTGAATGACAATGCCCCCATGTTCGTCAGCACGCCGTTCCAGGCCTCCGTGCTGGAGAACGTGGCCATCGGCTACTCCATCATCCACATCCAGGCCATCGACGCCGACTCGGCAGAAAACGCCCGCCTGGAGTACCGCCTCACCGACACCACGCCCGACTTCCCGTTCACCATCAACAACAGCACCGGCTGGATCATGGTTGGCGTCGAGCTGGACCGCGAGACCACGGAGTTTTACACCTTCGGCGTCGAAGCCCGCGACCACGGCGTGCCCGCCATGTCCTCGTCGGCGAGCGTGAGCATCACGGTGCTGGACGTGAACGACAACGTGCCCACGTTCACCGAGAAGCTGTACGCTCTCAAGATCAACGAGGACGCGGTGGTGGGCACCAGCGTGCTGACGGTGACGGCGGTGGACCGCGACGTCAACAGCGTCGTGACGTACCAGATCTCCAGCGGCAACACCCGGAACCGCTTTGCCATCACCAGCCAGAGCGGCGGCGGCCTCGTCACGCTGGCACTGCCGCTGGACTACAAGCAGGAGCGCCAGTACGTGCTGACGGTGACGGCGTCGGACGGGACGCGCTACGACACGACGCAGGTCTTCATCAACGTGACGGACGCCAACACGCACCGGCCCGTGTTCCAGAGCCCCAGCCACCAGGTGATGCTGAGCGAGGACCGGCCCATCGGCTCCACCGTGGTGGTGATCAGCGCCACCGACGAGGACACGGGGGAGAACGCCCGCATCACCTACGTCATGGAGGACAGCGTGCCCCAGTTCAAGATCCACCCGGACACGGGCGCCATCACCACGCAGATGGACATCGACTACGAGGACCAGGCCTCGTACACGTTGGCCATCGTCGCCCGGGACAACGGCATCCCCCAGAAGTCCGACACCACCTACGTGGAGATCATCATCCTCGACGCCAACGACAACGCCCCTCAGTTCCTCCGGGACTTGTACCAAGGGACCGTGCTGGAGGACGTGCCGGTCTACACCAGCGTCCTCCAGATCTCCGCGTCGGACAGGGACTCGGGCTCCAACGGCAGGCTGAGCTATACCTTCCAGGGAGGCGACGACGGCGAAGGGGATTTCTTCATAGAGCCTTACTCTGGCATCATCAGAACGGCCCGCAAACTGGACAGGGAGAACGTGCCCGTGTACAACCTGAAGGCCTTTGCCGTGGACAAGGGCATCCCCCCTCTGAAGGTGGCGGTCAACATTCACGTGTCGGTGCAGGACATAAACGACAACGCGCCCGTGTTCGAACGGGACGAGCTCTTCATCGACGTGGAGGAGAACAGCCCCGTGGGGTCCATAGTGGCGCGGATCAGCGCCACGGACCCGGACGAGGGCACCAATGCCCAGATCATGTACCAGATCGTGGAGGGCAACATCCCGGAGGTCTTCCAGCTGGACATCTTCAACGGCGACCTGACGGCCCTCACGGACCTGGACTACGAGACCCGGACGGAGTACGTGATCGTGGTCCAGGCCACGTCGGCGCCGCTGGTGAGCCGCGCCACCGTGCACATCCGCCTGGTGGACGTCAACGACAACGTGCCCATACTGCAGGACTTCCAGATCATCTTCAACAACTACATCACCAACAAGTCCAACAGCTTCCCGGCCGGGGTGATCGGCAGGGTGCCGGCGCGGGACCCCGACGTCTCGGATAAGCTGCACTACACGTTTGAGACGGGGAACGAGCTCAAGCTGCTGCTGCTGAACGAGGAAACGGGCGAGCTGAGGCTCAGCAGGGACCTGGACAACGACAGGGCCCTGGAAGCACCCATGAGAGTATCCGTCTCAGGTAAGATCAGCAACAGAAATGTCTCTCAATGTGTAACCACTCCTGCATATAGAGCCAGACCGATACATGGGTTTGGCTGATATATCGGCCATTTTTCGTCTTTCGTCTTTGCATTTATGCAGCCAATGTGTACAGACTTGAACAACTTAAAAGTTGACCTCCATATTTTACAGGTAACATTCTTTCATTCAAAAGTACAAAATAAGTTGTGCAAAAATAGCAGATCTACAAGCTCACAATGTATGGCACTTCAATGGGTGCTTAGCTTGTATTGTAGATCTTCTATTTGTTCTATTTAAAAGTCAAAATTGTATTACATTTAGTAGAACCTTTAGCAATTGAATTAAACATAAACAAAATAACAGTCAGAACATTGGTAATTAGTGAGTTAGTACTCTCCAAATTCGGGATCATCAATCCGCCATCGATCAGGCTCTACTGCTGTCCTCCCTTCATCCTGTTCTCTTGAACCAAAGTCATGTCATGTTCTGCAAGGATACGCCCTGTATGCAATTTCCTGCAAGAGTGTTCTGCGCTTGGTTGTCGGGCGCTCACCACCCCTAAACATGAAATTTAACGACGGTTACATGCACATTATTTGATCCCAGCGCTGGGAAGTGTATCCAAGACTGATATCTGAGTCACAAGATGAGTATCTGAGTCACAATATCACATGTATCATCTCTTTTGCAGTAAAGATAGAATGCTCTGTTCCCTTTGAAAAGTGACTCAGGGAAGGCCCGGGCTGGTGTTGACTGTGCTCACTAAGTGTTTGCTGCGGGCTCTGAACAGGATCCGGTTGTGCAGCCTTTGTCGAGTTGGGGTGATACATGCATTGTCTGGAAGTTGGGATAATAAAATAAAAGGTGGCAAATTTAGCAGGGCACATAACTAGGCTTCTTTGTTGCAGCAGAAATGTGGGTTCCACTTTATTACTAGCAAGTGCACACATACATACAGTATGCAGAAGTGTAACTATACACACAGACAGACTCGAATGCGTGCACACACATCCTCACTTCACCTATGGGCCTGACTCTTTGAAGCTCGGCTAACTGTACAGTGTAAACATCGGGGAAGTTGTACTGTTGTATTTTCAAAAGCTGTCTTTGCATTACACAAATGTCAGCATTTAGCGTGACAATATTTTAAAAAACCCAATCCATAATCACTTAGACTGTGTTTTCATCAGGATGGGGTACAATTATTTTTTAGCTCTGTAAGTTACCGTAAGTACCGGTATGTAAGTACTCAAAACAAGTGTTGTTTCAATTGTAGTGAAAACTGGGACAGTCTGTTAGTGAATGTTGAAAATTGGGCCATTTTTGTGTTGATATTTGTCAGGACTCGGGGAAACCCTTAGTTGAATCTTGGACAATCCCGGCCAAACCTGGACATCTAGTCAGCGCATATACTGTACTTCTACCACAATCTTGTGTGAGAGAGGAATATTGAATCTGATGATGGGTTCTTTGTGTTTGAGCCTAAACTGGGTTTTGTGTGATGGCCGGCTGATTCAGACAACCGAGAAGACGTAACACAGAAAGAATTTATACAGAAGATCTGCCTTTTCTAACACAGAAGCAGACTTTGTTCTTTTGAGTTAAAGATTAGACAAAAGCAAACACATTTAGCTCACACCCATACTTGCACGGTGACACTGAGAAGGTAGGCTAGCACCTACATACATGCGCGCGCACACAGTTACACACACACACACACACACACACACACACACACACACACACACACACACACACACACACAGTCACACACAACTGTGTACCGGTCCTTAACATGAATCACATGAGGCGACAGGCATAATGAATTTAATACACTGTGACAGAATAACTATCTTGTCACATTTTGACAGCTGGTTGCTCTCTTCCTCTCCCTCCCTCCCGCTCTCTTCTTTCCTCTCCGTCTGAAGACAAATCTTTCGCAGAGCATTGAGTTCTCTAATGGGCAGTGTGCCCAGCTCTCCCTCTATAGTCTCACCCTGTGTTAATCTGGCGGCCAAGTTGCTCCACAAATGCCAGCATATCTCACACACACACACACACACGCACACATGCACGCACGCACAGTCGCACGCATGCACGCACACACACACACACACACACACACACACACACACACACACACACACACACACCATGAGAAAACAAATGAAGTGCTCGACAAGGTAAAGCCTATAGGAATGGTCCATCTCTCTAATGCCTAGACTGTGGATCCGCATGGCGCCTTGCACTGATGGAAAACCCTGCAGATCAGATGGTCTTTTTTTGCTTGTCTTTGTGAATCCGTGAAGTCATATTTCTTAGTCTTCTTATCTCTCGAGGGCTTTCTATACCTGGAACTGAACCTTTGACAGCCCAGAGGAATTCTCCGTCAGCCTTGGCTTGCCAGTTAGCATTTTGTTAACCTTCGATCAAAACACTTTTTTGTAGTAGTTGAAAGGTCTGACAACGTGAACGGCAGTGCATAATTTATGACTGCGTTTTATGATGGTGTCGCTCACCGAAACTAGCAGCTTGTCTTGCTATTCTCGGCAAGTGACACCGTCAGTGACATATATATAGGAGGGCATTTGTCACCCTTGATTGGCTTGCCTACGGCTCTGATCTCAGCCCTTGCTTTTTGTTTTGTTAGTTAGTTTGTTTTGGTTCCTAAATTAGACAAATTAACAAAATGATTAAAAAATATGTTAATTGAGTTGGCTTGCCAGTTTGTTTTAATCTCTCAATGGCAATGGAATCAATTTGCAGGCAATATTGACAATGTTTCCACTCACCAAGTGAGTCTGTTTACCTTTTAAACAAGCTACAGTACAAGTGCACACTGCACAGTGGTGAAAAGACAAAAACAAATGGTACACTATACCATGTTAAATGTAACTGTAAAATAAGAAGATCTTTGACAGAATTTATCATCTTAACATTATGCAACTGAGAGAAAAGTGTGTTCCCTAATAAGACAAATACAATACATCTCTGTCGGGTGGAAACTGTTACTTTCAGGATTCCATGGTATCAGATTGACACAGAAGCTGGGTGGATCTGCTACTTTTGATGCTTCTGTGTGATGACTGTAGTGTGATGGAGTAGTAGGGCACTCATTTGCGGGAGAACAAAAACTGTCTGCCCAACAGTGTCATTATGTTGTCCACGTCTGTGAAAAAGTCTATGCATGTGTGATGTTTAAATGTCACTGTGCCATGAAGCCCCTGGCATTGAGACTGGCATTGAGATCTTTCAGCATCTGTCTCCCCTCCTGTCTTGTCATAATGAATGTAGTGAATGTGTGAAGTTGTGTCTGTCTTTGTCATGGTCAATAGACAGTCCAGACTTTTCTAAAGTGTCCACACTTGTGGTCAGTGAGGGTGCTATAGTGGATCTATAGAGGGGCTGTGCGCCGGGGGGTCTTATGGCCCTCATTTGCGACCCCTGCATTCAGTTTTGTCAGCTCTTATGGTGTCATTGACAGCCGTGACCCCGTGTGGCACTCCCAACGGGGGCTTCAGCTCTTGATTAGATGCAAGTGCACGCGCCCACACACACACACACACACACACACACACACACGCGCGCGCACGCATGCAGACAGTCGCACACATACTATTGACTGCTATCAGTGTTAGAAGGTGTATGCATTTATTACCCTGAGTAAACGTAGCAATGCAACAAATATACTACTATGTATATATGTGCTATGAACTTTTGAATAGCCAATCTTAGTATTAAATAGTTAAATAGTAGTAAGTATAGTTTAAACCGGCAAAGTAACGAAAACTGTCAAATAATAGTAGGGGAGTAAAAGAGGTTTATGTTTGCCTCTGATGTAGCTGAGTATATATATTGTTGAAAAATGGTATATAACTCAAAATTGCACTTAAATAAAGTGACTACAATCCCTCCTTCTAAGGTGCACACTGGTGTCAAATGTTAGGTAACTGTTCCACTGACTCTGTGACCTTTGAACCCTAGGCTATGGGGAGGGAGGGGGTGGGGTGGGAGGGGGTTTGTGTGGCGAACAGCAGATCTAAGAACAACCTCTAAAATGCTGTTTTGAAAGACACACTGACCCATTGTGTTTCTCCGTTATTCAATACATTTCAAATACGTTTTTTCCCCCAATTTTCCAATCATTTTTAAATAGGGCATCATAATATATATATATATATATTTTTTTTAATTTGGTCTCAAATTCATATTTTGGGTCTTTGATCAGCTAGCCCTTCACCTCTCTCTCTCTCTCTCTCTCTCTCACACACACACACACACACACACACACACACACACACACACACACACACACACACACACACACACACACACACACACACACACATAGCGAGCAGCAATCTGGTTACATCCATAATAATAATAACCTTTCTTCCCTACATTGACGACGGTAGTTACGACGGGTGTGTTTTAATGTGGCATTAAGTGGAAAACCAGTGTTCACTCCTGCCGCCATCTTGCACACACACACACACACACACACACACACACACACACACACACACACACACACACACACACACACACACACTTTAATCTAGATAGTTATGCTACCCAGGCAGGTCGCTTTGGTCGCTGTTTATGTGTGAAATCGAGCATTAATCTCTACAGGTGATGGTGACGGCCTGAAGACACCGAAAGGGTTAAGTAGTTTGTTTCTGCTCGTTAAAAAGGTCAGCTGTGCAACCACACAACAGCATGCTGAATTCCAACTTCAACTGTGAAAAAACAAACTAATTTTAAACCGCCCCCCAGCATATATTTTTTAACCACGTTGTGGCTCCTGATTTTCAAACTAATGTAAGAATTTTACAGTTTTATTTTCGATTTCCCTGCTGAAAATGCTTCATACGTTTCTTTGTTTAACCCATTAAAAACCCTACTGGGAAAGCATTGGGTCGTTTTAGATTTTAGCTCTGGCAATTCAAAAATAGAAAATATACAAGCTCATCACTTTGTACATCATGTACATCGGCTGTTTTTGAACAGTTTCGAAAAAACCTTGAAAGAACTACAGGTTTAGAATGCATTTATGTAGAATCAGCCTTACAGTAGGTCTTAACGGGTTAAGCTTTGGTGGTGTGTACAAGCATTTATTTGGTAGATATTATTGTAACAACAGAAAACAGAGTGAGAGTATAAGAGATTGACATGCAGCAAATGGTCCAGCCAGCTCGCAATTGAACCGGGCACTCACTGTCATGGCATTTGAGCCCATGTGGCTATCGGTTCACCTCAGTATTAATTTATCCATTTGTAACTCGGAGAGCGAGAGAGAAGAGAGCAAATGCAACCAAATGGTCTATCTGTTGCGACTTCTTTTCTCCTGCTCAGTTTATTATCTCGGTCAGGTCGTGGTGAACAGGTGTTTCTCCTCTGGTGAGCTGAGCAGAAAGCCTGAGAATGTTTTCATAGCCCTCTGCTGAAACACTAGAACACCCTGATACACTCCAAGATACAGCCGTTAACACACTCTGCTAGTCACAACACTGTGCTTCTGTCCTCCTCGCCGTGAGATTTGAGGTGTGTGTGTGTGTGTGTGTGTGTGTGTGTGTGTGTGTGTGTGTGTGTGTGTGTGTGACTGTGTGACTGTGTGTGTGTCTGTGTCTGTGTGACTGTGTGTGTGTGTGTGTGTGTGTGTGTGTGTGTGTGTGTGTGTGTGAGAGAGTTGAGGTGTGTGTGCATTTCTATGTGTGCGTGTATGAGTCGCTCCTTAGGTAGGGGTGATGTGTTCTCGACGTAACGCGATCCCCCTTATCTTCGCCAGCGAACTTTCAACAAGCTCCCTTCACTTAAATATATGGGTGTTCCCGTCCTTATTCCCTTTCAGATGGGTAGAATTATTTTCCCATGCCACTTAATGTGTCGGACCTGCAACGGAAGCGATGTTATTCACAGCTGCTCAAAATGTAGCCTGTATATTGTCAAAGCTGACATACTTGGGCAGGTGTAGCTAGTGCCGCACAATGATTTGGCAAAGAGAGAAAAAGACCAGCTACTTGAATTGTTTTACTGGACAAAGTGTGTGATAGCATATGGTGATCTATAGGTTAAATGTAATGTTTTCTGTGTCCTAAAGGACTTTGTGTATCTGACCTATCCATCCATTGTCCAAGGCAACTCTTTTGTTAGACAGACAGACAGACAGACAGGCAGGCAGGCAGGCAGAAAAGGATTAAAGAGGTTGAAATACTAATGTACTAAAATGTTAAAGAAGAAGACGTTAAAGTCTTTGCATACTAGCGTATGAAACATAATATCTAGTATCTACGTAAAAGAGAATGTTCATTACATGAGCAATGTTAGCTAATGTTACTTATAGCTTCTACTTAATCATTATGTAAGTGTGTTAAATCATCAGCTTCTCCCCCCTGCCTCCCCCCCCCCATGCAACGCTCCCTGTATAGGGAAGGAACAGGCTCCCAGCGTGTTGCTACATGCACTCTTTCCAGCCTCCTGCTTCCCCCCTATGGGGCGTTCTGGTGGGCTCCCAATGGAGACACATAGCTCAGCTCCTTGACATTTCTCTTGTGGCCTGACCCCCCTTCCCCTCAACCCCACATACTCTTTAAACCTGACTTGTACTTTGTTGCATGACGGTGTCGCTCACCTGAAGATGTTATTGTTTTTGCAGATCTACTCTACGACCTCACAACGTGTCATGACCTGCTGTGAGCTTGTAGATCAGCTGTTTTCTCATATTGCAATATTGGCCCTCTGTCTGTATCTCAATCTCAATCTCTCTCGGGGTTTGTCTCCTATTAGTCCATATAGCCTGAGGGGGGGTTACAATTGCTGCGTACTTCATGGGATTTGTACAGTAACTCAGCAGCTTACTTCAGAAGCCCCGACCCCCCCAGAGAAAACATATTCCACTGCCGTAAATCCATGAACAACATTTAGCTCCGCAGCTAAACGGGAACATTGTGTGTGTGTGTGTGTGTGTGTGTGTGTGTGTGTGTGTGCGTGTGCGTGCGCGTGCGTGCGTGCGCAAGCGCACATCCGAATGAAAAGGTATAGGCCTATGGGATAATTAGAATCCACAAAACAAGAGAAACCAGAATCCTAAATATGTGCCGGATGCAAGTCACCAGACAGACAGACAGATAGCAATGTGACAATGTGACGCTCTGTTTACACATTTCTTTGATTATTTTCTTTCACACTTGGTTTTGGTAATGTCAACATATGTTACTCATGCCAATACAATATGTAATAATAATACAATAATATATTCCCTTTGAATTGAATTTATATAGTGAGAGAGAGAGAGAGAGAGACTACAGTGACAACACTGTAATCATTAAAAATATTTAAAAAAGATTGCGCTACCCACAGAGCACAAGCAGCCTCGGCCAAAGGTGCTAAAAATAAACAGCAATGTGTTTGTGTGAATGGAGCTTATCTCACACCGATTTGAGAGTGCTCTTTGAAGCCGGCTGTGAAATGTTCTCCACCCGGTCAAATCAGTCCAAAAGACCACCTCTCCTGGAGTGCAAGCCCACAGACATGCCCCTCTCTCTACCCGAGTCATGCATCCATGCTGTTATCCTTCATGTACCCTGTCCCTTTCATCCATCCATGCTGTTATCCTTCATGTACCCTGTCCCTTTCATCCATCCATGCTGTTATCCTTCATGTACCATGTCCTTTTCGGACATGAGGAACGGGGCTCAGCACTGGAGCTCAGGAGTGGCGACTATGATGCATGTTTACACACATTTGTGTAACCTTTCGACCTTTCGACATCAAAGTTAAGAGGGACCTCCCTCTCTTGCCTCTCTCTCTCTCTCTTCTCTCCCTCTGTCTCTCACACACATGCACACGCGCATGCATGCATGCACGCACGCACGCAAGCAAGCACTGACAAATGCACATACACAGGCACAAACACAAAACTGTGCCTACACACACCCTGTCACGCACACTGCACGGTCATGCAACCTACCTTGAACGAAGATTTAGCGGCTAACATAGGAAATCAATCGATAACCTCGGCTCACCCTGAACTTCGATACCCCAAATGCACCGTATATTGATATTGAGTTATGGCATACAGGCTGACATGTATAGTGTGTTGGGGTTGAAGTAATTCACAGTGAAATTAAATCATCATCAGTGTAGTGTTCACTTAACCTGGGGTCCATTTGGTTACATTTGCATACTGTCAAAGTCAAATTGTATAGCACGGTGTTGTTTGTACTGGACAAAAATAATCTCTAAAAGAGAAAACACCGGCACTCACGGAACTCTCGTTTTAAGGCACTTTGTATTCTTTGAAGAGTTGGCATGGTACTATGCAGCGACAACGTTTGTACTGGACCCAACGATGTAGGCGTGCTTACGTGCGTGCGTGTGTTTGTGCGTGCGTGCGTGTGTGTGTGTCATGCAGGCATTCCCAGGCTTGGCACTGTTAACTTGACCATATAGCAGACATTCATTCCTGAGGTATTACACCCAGCCCTGCTTTTAAACTGACTGTTGCCGCCCCCCACCCGCACCCCCCCTCGCTTCAATCAGTCTCTCTCTCTCTCTCTCTCTCTCTCTCTCTCTCATTCCGTCTATCCATCTCTCGCTCTGGTCTCTCACTGAGGAATGTCTCCAGATTGTTGGTCTAAGTTGCTGCACAGCAGCACAGTGTTGCTGACTGTGTTGACCAGGCTGTGTTCTCTGATGCTGCCACAACTTATTGCATTACCGCTGCTCTGTGGCTAGCCGTCTGGCCATGTGCATGTCTGTCTGTCTGTCTCTCTCTCTCTCTCTGGCTAAAATGTGGACTCTTCATTTGACTCTGAAAGTGTCAAAATGGACCCTTAAATTGAGACTTACTTGACATAGATAATTCAATTCCATCACGTTACAAATGTATAATCTATTTCAAAGCAAGGCTTGATTTGAAAAGTCCACAATGACGCCTGTGTGATATAAGTTGGGTGACATTTTAAGAAAATTCAAACCTAGATGAAATCTAAAAATAAAGCCATGAATGTGGAAACGGTTTCCGTTCCAAATGTATTTGGCAATGTATTAACAGAACAGTGTCTCCAGGCTCTCTCTCTCTCTCTCTCTCTCTCTCTCTGTCACTGCTCAATGAGTGAGAAAGAAATCACATTCATGTTTAATCCTAGGCATCCGCCCAGGCTTTGCTGTGTGCGTGTGTGCGTGCGTGCGTGCGTGCGTGCGTGCGTGTGCGTGTAGGCTTAAGGCAGATCCCTGCAGGCACATATTTGACCTTGTCATCCCTCCTACAGTAGACATGTGTTATCACTAAGTGATGAATGGTTCAGTTATACCTTACATAATATTGATCATTTGTTACCTGCAGTGGTGTAATGTACATGCACGCAATGCAATGGTTTGTGAACTATAGCCATTTATTACGGTAGGAAAATATATCGTTACAAAACGTTGTTTAACACTAATGTTGCATTATACAATGTATGTGTGTGTGTGTGTGTGTGTGTGTGTGTGTGTGTGTGTGTGTTGGAGAAAATGTATATTTGCGTGTGTGCAATGCATGTGTGCGTGTGTTTGTGTGTGTGTGCACACACACATATACACACACACACACACACACACACACACACACACACACACACAGACGTCTGTAGCTTACACAGTGATTTCACCACTCAAACCCCGGTAGTGGCTGAGGGGTAACACGTTTGAGTCGAGGGTAACACGACACACCTCTCTCTCTCTCTTTCTCTCTCTCGCTGGTCAGACAATATACTTCTTTGTGTCTCTCTCTCTCTCTCTCTCTCTCTCTGAGGAGGTGGAGGAGACAGGTACAGTATCGCAGCCAGCCAGCGCCTCACGAGTGTGACATTACATGCGTCGAGCTCGAGCGATGACCAGCTGTTGGAATGTCTAGAGGGTGAGGGTGGAGAGGGGAACGTATCTAGTATCTTGTCCCGGAGAATGACAAGTGTGAGAGCAGATATGACGGGACACAAGACGATGACAGGCGAGCAGAGAAGAGAGGGACAGTTGGTGGAAGATTCTTTATTTTTTTGCGGGGCACAAGCCCCTCCTGCGCTCAGCTTTGTGAGTCTGTGTGAACACAAACATTGGCAGATGATTGGCTGTTCACCCCATAGCGATGATTTGATTGGCTGAGCAAAGTAGCCTACATATTGAAGATAATAGTGAGGGCAGAAAAGTGAAGGCGCCAAAAGTAATTGGCCGGAAGGACATTTGTGATGATTTGATTGGCTGAGCACGGAATTTGACGTATGATGATAAGAGCGCCCTCAATTCACAGAGTGTGATTCTTTTAAAACTTAGGCCTAAGTAAAAGTATACAATACCACAATATACGAATACCCTGCTACAACGTAAAAGGCCTTTAAAAGTACAAATGTGCGGCAGTATCTATTCTATTCTATCTATTGAATGGAATTTAATTTAGTCCAATCTGTATGTTAATACGATATGACTTATATAATTGGGGTGGTTGCATTTGTGTCTCCCTGCTCTTCTATTGAGACATTTAGATTGTGTCAAAGGTCATGTCTCACCTAGACACAGGATCTGACATGAACTTTGACCTGATGGTCAAGATTCAATTACATTTAGGAACGTTACATAGTGCCGCTTTAAAGTACTACTATTGTTTATAGATGAGTATAACACAATAGCTGACGTATAAAATAATTCTTGAGTCTTTAATACAATCATCTAAATCTGCCAGATAACCAGATAACTAAATAGCTGTCAAATAATTGTAATGGCAGACAAAGTGCAATATTTGCCTCTGAGATGTAATAAAGTAATAAGTAAGTAGTACTCAAAAAATGTCTTAACCCATTCTGACCGGGAACCCGTTTTGGTGTTAGCATCATGTTATGCTTTAGCTATTGAAAAATAGCAGATCTACAAGCTCATAGCGCGCCACCGAGTGGCGCGCTACGAGCTTGTAGGTCTGCTATTTTTGAAAAATCGAAGAATGACTGACATTTTTAGAATCTGATCTCAGGTCAGAATGGGTTAAGTGCATTACTTGAGTATGTGTTACTTTCCACCAATGGAGAGGAGAGACAGAGGATTGGCGTCAGGAGGCTGTTGAGAAGAGCAGAGACGGGTCTGAGAGGACAGGAGGCTGTTGAGAAGAGCAGAGACGGGTCTGAGAGGACAGGAGGCTGTTGAGAAGAGCAGAGACGGGTCTGAGAGGAAGGAACAGGAGGCTGTTGAGAAGAGCAGAGACGGGTCTGAGAGGAAGGAACAGGAGGCTGTTGAGAAGAGCAGAGACGGGTCTGAGAGGAAGGAACAGGAGGCTGTTGAGAAGAGCAGAGACGGGTCTGAGAGGACAGGAGGCTGTTGAGAAGAGCAGAGACGGGTCTGAGAGGACAGGAGGCTGTTGAGAAGAGCAGAGACGGGTCTGAGAGGACAGGAGGCTGTTGAGAAGAGCAGAGACGGGTCTGAGAGGAAGTTGTGGCGTGTAAAGGAGTCCGTTTTAGCTAGGCGTCCGTTTTCACACTCTTCAAAGTCCAGATTCAGACAAGTTCAAAGACTTCCCTGTTCTCCAGGCTCTCATGCACATTCTAATCCTCTACCTACGTACGTCAGGAGGAGTGCTGCAAAGCCCCGTAACTTTATACGCCGATGTACAATCCCTGCTTACAATGCTATATGAATGCCATCAGGCCAGCGGTCCGCCCAGCTATTAACACTTGGCACGGCTACTGACAGCGCTGGCCTTAGCATGAAATATCAAACCGCTCCAATGGATTGAGATCACTAACTCGCTGGCACAAACACCACAAATGCTGTTAGCTGACAAAGACGCGTTCCATAATGTTTATGTAAACAACATGCTCGAGCGGTATCGCCACTGAATGCAGTGGAGATTCATTATGTAAAAAGCTATTTCAAGTTGTTAGTAAAAAGGTATTTTTTTTAAAAATCATCTCCAAACCATACACTGAAAGCAGACAAGTTGGAGCCGCTGTAGCTGATTGGGTAGAGACAACCTGGGACGCAGAAGGTCCCGTGGTTCCATTCCCTGCTCCGGCAATGTGTCAAGGTGTCCCTGAGCAAGACACTTGACTTCACTATAAAAGCCCTAGAGTGTGTGCCTGTCGGGTCCATTTGTACTCTGTCAGAGTTATAGTAACTACATGTGTTCCTGCCGCGGTCATGAACAAACAGTCAAGCATTTAATAGTGCTCCTTATCTCTCCATTATGAATGTTGATCTTGGACGGCACAGCGAAAGCGCCTGCACGCAGAACACTTTGTGCTGTCAGAAATGTCAGTTTGTAGCCGTGTGTCCTCGTCAACCAGATCGTAGTAGTAGAAGGTGTAGCACTGTTGACAGTTAATGGCCCTGTGTGTGTGCGTGCGTGCGTGCAGCTGTGTATGCGTGCGTCTGTCTGTATGCGTGTGCATGGGAGCCTCTTGACTGGTTGATCTCAAAACGTTGCGTCTCTCTGTGACCAGTCACAGCCATGATTTACTACACAAAAGCTCTTGAAGTTTATTCGGGGAATAGTATTTATTCTACATTTGTTTGCCTACAGTCTTTTCCCTCTAGCCTTGAGTTACAGAAGTTTGTTGCCGTAAATGTCACCCGCTGAACTGGAATTAGCTTCCTGACCTATTCCAACTCTCAGACACCTGTTGCTGGTCGGTAATGTGCCTAATTTAGATACTTAGGGCGTGATGTAATCACGTCGTTAGGAGTTAAATTATGCATTTTCAATTGTGTTGACATGTTTCCCCCCTGTGGGGCGGTGGTGATCTTTTCAGATGAACCCCCCCATTAGGCTGTTCTCAATTGTATGTAGCACGCGACTGATAGTGTATATCAGTGTCGCCAGGACATTGGCCGTAGTTTGACTTTTATGATGACATGGACATTGGCAATTATCCAGCCGATGTGTGTCCCGGTATTTCCCATTGTAATAGTTTTTTTCAAAAATAGTCAATCTACAAGCTCAAAATGCGGCACATTTTGAATAGGGCTTAAGCGCTTTATCAGTAAACATCGGTAATCTGTGATCTAGGCCCGGGCTCTGGCATTGGTCGGGCTCTTGTCAGCACATTTCGCTGCAGTTTTTGTTTAGAAATGTTTTAGTTGACTAAGTCAGTGGACTAAGTCAATATAAAGCTTATAATCAGAGTTGGCAACCTGACTGTAGAAAGTAACAGTACAGTAAAGAACTTGGGAGTCATTATTCATTCTGAATTTAATTTTAATTCACACATTAATCATGTTGCCAAGATTGCCTTTTTTCACCTTAGAAATATTGCACCAATCAGAGCCTATTTGTCATTGGACGATGAAAAAACGCTAATCCACGCCTTTGTTTTTTCTCAGCTTGATTACTGCAATGCACTTTTTTCTGGACTGCCTGAGGCCTCATTACCAAACACCAATCATGCAAATGTTTGGTCATTTTTTTCCCACAATGCTTTTCCAATGGGAGTCACATGGTTTGACCAAACATTTTTGTTTGATGAGGTGGGAGGGGCAGAACACCACCAGCAATCAGCAATCCCATTGGAAAAGCATTGTGGTGGCCCAAAAATACTAGTTAATATAATTAATATAATAATAGTTGATTTAGTCAACTAAAATGTATTTTAGTGCACCCACCCACCCACCCTTCCTTACAATGTATGTAGGTTTCTACTTAGCTGTGTGCCGAAAATAGCTGATCTACAAGCTCACAACGTGTCGCAGCACAACACGTTGTGAGCTTGTAGAATGATCAGCTACTGTTGGCTTGGCGAGGGGATCAGGTCCATTTCACCAAGTGCAGAGGGTTTGGGTGGTTAAGTGAGAATCGATTGACAAAGTGCAAGGAGGTTTCTCTGGGCATCGCCCTTTGAGAAGGCGATGTGGCCGCGTCAGCCGAGTGGCTGTGGTCGGACGCTGAGAGCCCTTATCAAGCCCCCCCCCCCTCTCTTCCCTGCTATCGCTGCTCTCTGGGAAGGGTTAGCGTTGGCCAACGGCCTAAACCAACACATCACTCCGGGTAGGAGTGCGGTTGGCCGGCAGCCCACATTGTTTCGGGGCATCGATATCTGGTCTCTCTCTCTGCGTTGGGAGCGCAGCTGGGCAACGGGCCCCGACAGCATATACGTAGGAGGGGGATCTGGCTGGAGTCGGTGATGTCACCGGAATGGAGCCTGCGTGCCGCTCGGGTGTGTGACAAGATTAAGAAGACAACTGAACTGAACAGTGGTGTGCTTTGAATGAAACGACTGTCTTGGCAGAGCATTAGATGTTTGGTTTGAATGATAGTACATGAACATAAAGTACATACACTTTATCTTTCAGTAATCTTCCATTCCCTCCACGTTTTTTTCCCAGACACTGTGCACCCAGCATGGGAAGTGTTTGCACGCCCCTCGGCATGCATTGCACTGCACTTCCCATTGCCCTCGGCAATAACAACACACACACACACGCGCATGTGCATGTGCACTCACTCACGCACGCATGCACGCACACACACACACACACACACACACACACACACACACACACACACACACACACACACACACACACGCACACACACACGCACACACACACACGCACACACACACACACGCACACACACACACACACACCATTCCTTCCCAGAAAGGTAATTTGATAAAGGGCTGGGAGGAACGCTAGCAGCACGTATGTCATTTATTTGTGTCACATGGAGAGGGACAGACAGAGGCAGCCATTGATGCGGCCAACACCACAGCACATTTTGAAAGAGAGAGAGAGAGAGGCTGTATGCTACATAGCTGTAACACTGACACATTTAACTCTGAAAGTGTACAAATATACAGTAAGACGAGTTTTACACTCTTAGAGTTACAAATGGCATAAATGAGCACTGGTAAACTTCTTTTTGAGTGGTGCAACCACTCCAAGGAACAGCAATGTCTGTGTTAACCTATGCGACTATGTGTCGCATAGGTTAGGACTGTTATTAGCAGTCTTTAAAATGTTGCCAAAACATCATAAACTTAATTTTCTCACTCTCATTTTGAATCATAACTAAGGTTTCATATAATGTATGTTGTCAGACCACGATGCTGTTTGTTGAAAGATTTCTTTCATAAAGCATGCATAAAGTATATTACTATAAAAAAATGTTTGATTGATACATGATGGACTGTTAATTAATTAATGGAAGAAAATGGAGCACACATTTTGACAAAAGTTAAATCACTTTACACGACAGCTGCACAATTTGGTCTGATTTTGGATAACATGCTCATTGCTCACGCAGACATGTGCTGGAAACGTAAAACTGCGTCTTTAAGCTGTGTGGTGTCAAAACAGAGCCTTGAGGTGGAGACACCTTCTACTTTGATATAGATATAATGGAATCCATTTGTGGAGAAGGGAGAGCCAGGTATTTTGTGCAGCTGTGAAAAAAGAACAAGGAGGGGGGAAAAAAAGAAAGGTGGAAGGGATCTTTGTGTGAAACGTGGCTTTGCCACTGCAGGGGGACGAGGTTTAGCCACTGAATAAATCCACAGATGTGCGGTACATGTGTGTGGCTGTATGTGCGACGGGCGTGCTCACATGAGAGAGCTGCATGCTTACAGTATATGGCAGATTACATGGTGTGTATTTGCATTTGTGTTTATGATCCACCCCACGTGACTGCTTGTGTAAGCGGCATAAGGTTTGCACGAGTACACATAATAATATATGTTTGTGTGTTTGTGTGCAACACCCCCTTCCAAAAGGTAACAGGATGATGGCTCTCTTCAAAGGAGTATCCTGTCACCTTCTCAAAGGGGACAAACAAATGTAATCCACCTCCCTCTCCTCTCTCTCTCTCTCTCTCTCTCTCTCTCTCTCTCTCTCTCTCTCTCTCTCTCTGTGTGTGACATTATATTAAAAGCCTGGGCCCTGAGGGTTAGAGCGAGCACACAACTCTTCAATCCGCACGTCTTAAGTCTATTCCTTTGAAAGGCTCACAGAGGACTGAGCCGCTCCTGTGTGAAGTGAACGTTGCCAGCTAACACAGCTAACCCAGACTTCGCCGCGTGACACAAATTGACGTACGTTCGACGGAAAGCAAAACACGGCGCAGCGCGGGGAGTCTGCGGGGCGAGGCACCAACTAAAGGAGTTACACGGTTGTTTGTGTTTGTGCATGCCCTCTCTTGCCCCTCCCCCCGACTCTCACATGTATATGCATTGTGCGCACGCTTGTGGGCACGTGCATTTATAATTGTCGAGCGTGCACGTATCGAGGCATGCCTGTGTGTGTGTGTGTGTGTGTGTGTGTGTGTGTGTGTGTGTGTGTGTGTGTGTGGACGTGTGACGCGCCCCTTTATCCTCCGAACCCAGCCACCCAAACACTGCGGCTTCAGAGCTGATAGAAGATGAGGCACCACTGTCACAGGGGAACACGAGTTGTTAGGTGGCTGTAAGGTGACACCCGCAGGGTGAAAACACATGACCCGACACACTGAGAATGCACGTGACCCCACCCACACTGAGAACTATAGGCCCGCCAACAGACAACTTTGGTTGTTTTCAACCGAGGTTCATGTTTTAGGTTGTTATTAGAGAAAGTAAAAGGTGAGTGTACATGTTGTTTCATTTGCTGCTTTCTTTCGTTTTTAACGATTTTTTACTATTTTTGACAGAGGGCAGGGGCATTCGAACAAGCGGCTAAATATGTATTTTAGTTAAAATCGTTAAAACAAAAGAATGCAGCAAATGAGAAAAGATTAACACTCGAATAACAACCTAAAACATATAACCTTGGTTGAAAAAAACTAAAGTTGTCCTTTAATGTTCCTCGACTAAAACTATGATGAAAAATGTTCGTTGGCAAATGGCAACCATTTTTCACTGATGAAAACTAATTATTCAATTATCCTCCATTATCTAATTGTGTAGACCTTTGTCATTTGTAATTAAGTAATGCACACGTTTAACAATGATTTTAAAGATGCTCTTTAATACTTCTTTTAACAAAGATATATATCAATTGCAGCACCTTTAAGACAAGGTGGCGACCGTGGCGTTTTGATGGCTGTTTTATGTCAGGGCCGGCAGAGTGTCGAGCTCTGTGGCGGCAAGGGTGTGCCGGACAGTCCAGGGGTCATGACCCCACTGATGGTGACTTGACCTTTAGCCTGTAGGGGTCGTCTCAGAGCATGAAAGGGGCGTGGGCCGTAGCAGCTGAGGTCTTATCGGAGAGGACAGCTATATTCACCCCCTCCCTTTGGGTCAACAGGGGCACTAACTGTGACTTTCTGGTTCTCCTGCTGTTTTGTCACTGATGCTTCTGTTTGAACAGGGAGACAAGGGAAGGAGGTTGATGGAAAAGAACAGCTAAACATTAGCTAAGTAGTATCTAAATCTGCGTTAATCTAGTTTGTTTTGTTTTTACAGTACTCCCTAGGCTTCCCTAGGTCATGTTCACATGTTGTGGAATTGTAAACAGCTGGAACCAACATTATATCAGTATTCTTATATTAACCTGAGGGCCACATTAAGTGAAGGTGGGGGCCGCATGTGGCCCCCGGGCCGCCAGTTGCCCACCCCTGGTCTACAGTCTTTATACTGTAAGTCATTAAAGCTGGTCATGTTTGTATGTTTGGAATTGTAACAGCTGAAATCAATAACATATCAGTATTCCGAAATGAACCACACAGTGACACTTTATCTACCATTTGATTTACTATGCGGATAGAAAGCTATTGTTCCGCTCCTCTCCTCATGGCTTTACTGTAACTGTGTGGTATGGACCTGCTCCTTCTTGTTTGATCTTGTTATTCAGGAGACGAGGATGAATGACAAAGCCGTGAATGAGGAAGTTCAGAGCGTTTCCCTCTCTCTGTGATTCATGTGCTGCTGGCTGGAGGGAAACCTAAACATTAAAGGGAATTCCCATGGCAGTGTGTTTTGACCACGCCAACAGCACACACAGCCCAGTTTAAAGAACAGGGAAGAGACACTTTAGCATTCTCTCTCTCTCTCTCTCTCTCTCTCTCTCTCTCTCTCTCTCTCTCTCTCTGTGTGACTGTGTGTGTCTCTCTCTCTCTCTCTCCTCTCTCTCTCTCTCTCTCTCTCTCTCTCTCTCTCTCTCTCTCTCTCTCTCTCTCTCTCTCCTCTCTTCTCTCTCTCTCTCTCTCTCTCTCTCTCTCACTCTCTCTGTTCAAAGTGAGTATAATGGCATGGGAAATTACATTTACATTGCCATTGTAATTAAAACAATACACACTAAGACATGTAAACAGCTAAAAGGAAATAAATGTGTAAACAGGACTCTCTCTCTCTCTCTGTTTGAGTCCTATCCCTCTCGATTTCTCTCTCATTTGAATACAGTGGTACAGTAGTGCTACAGTCAGTGAAACTGCAATGACAATGCAGGTGTGTGTGTGTGTGTGTGTGTGTGTGTGTGTGTGTGTGTGTGTGTGTGTGTGTGTGTGTGCGTGCATGCGTGCGTGCATGCGGTGCGTGCGTGCCGTGCGTGCGCGTCTATGTAAAGTGACTGTTCCACGGTGTAGACATTGACATAATGGCTCGTTAGGACAATGCATGTGAATAGACACTTGAAGAGTTTCAGTGCTCTCAGGGACCTCAGTGTGTCAGTGTGGTTTGTGGTTGGTTTCATTCTTTCAGGGACATTCCATTATAGTGAGTGATGATGACACTCACAACACCGTAGACCCTGTAGTACGAAACTCACCCTCACACACCACTAGCGTCATTTTTAATTCAGCTGTTTATCTCCTGTCATAGATAGTGGTGGTTTTGCATAACCCACTGATTCGGTCGAGCCCCAACGGCGTCCGGCGTGGCTGTGCGTGTAACGCCAAATAATTGGCAAAATGCTGAGATTTTAATGATAATAATAACATTAATTGCAAACAACATATTCTTTAAATGTTTTCAATATGATGCAGATAAAAAAAGTGATAATTGACTAGCTATTAAAATGCCCGTGGCCCAATACCAGCTTCTCATAAAAGTGCAAACAAGCTCCTTTAATTGCCTCAAAAGACGTAATTTATTCCTTCCTTTTCGTGCCTCTTTGACATTGCTGCATGCAACACGCTATTAATAAACTCGCACACATGATACATGTCATGTGAAACCAACCAGTCGATGGGCCTGGGAGGGTGAACATACATACGACCGCGGGATTGCGTTCCCAAAAGCATTCGATTTTTTTTGCCGCCAAGACCTTGTTTGTTGACGTTGTTGTTGGTAGACCCGGCCGTGTCTTTGATCTTGTGACACTGGCTTTGGGGTCACGCCCCCCCCCCCCCCCCCCCCGGACCCCAGGGTCTTCACGCAGTCTGGAAGACCCCGAGGGCGCCTGACATGTACTGTATGTGATCTGGGTTCGGGGGTGGGGGTCTTTGGAAGGCCTCGAGGGCCAAGAGGCCTCCCGGTCATATATCTGTATAGTATGTCACGGACAGGAGAGTCAATTCAATTCAATTCAATTCAAAGGGCTTTATTGGCATGAGAAAACATACGTTTACATTGCCAAAGCAGAAAGAACAAAACAACAATACAGCAATACAATCAAAACAAAAATTATGTACTTTGAAGGTCAGAATCTTCAATAGATCAACTTCTGTGTACCAAGATAACTCGATGCAGGTATAGTGCAGGAATATACACAATGATTAGTCTTTAGGGTGGTTGTGTTCCATTTGATATCCTTCTCCTATCACAGTAACTCACAAATCTTGCTGCTGTGTTTGCACATTGTTGTACTTCGCCCAGCAGATATGGGAGTTTTTTGTCATTGGTCATGTTTTCAAAATCTCCGTGTGTGGTTGTAATCTGTGGGAAGTATGTGTCTCTGATGTCTTGGTACAATGGACAGATGGTTAGGAAGTGTAGCTCGGTTTCCACTTCGTTTAGTGTGCAGTGGGTGCATAGTCTGTCTTCTCTCGGGATACAGGTCTGCCTATGACGGCCTTTCTCGATCGCGAGACTGTGCTCACTGAGTCTGTACCTAGTTAAGATTTTTCTTTGTTTTGGGTCGGTCACGGTGCTCAGGTATTCTGCCACTGTGTATTCTCTGTTTAGGGCCAGATAGCATTCTAGTTTACTCTGCTTTTGTGTTGCTTCTTTCCAGTGTGTCAGATAGTTTTCCCTTTGCTGTTTTATAATTTGGTTTAGTCCAATGGGTTTTCTATCTCGTGGTTCTGTTTGTGTTTGTGCCCGGAGTTCCAGGGCCAGCTGGCTGAGGGGGCATCTCTCTAGAGTTTCACTGTGTGTGAGTGCCTTGTTATGGAGTGCATCTAGGTCACTTTCTTTTAGGTGGTTGTAGAACTTAAGTGCTCTCTTTTTTATTTTGATTATGAGTGGGTATCGTCCTAATTCTGCCCTGCATGCATTATTTGGTGTTTTTCGCTGGGTACGGAGAATGGATTTGCAGAATTCTGTGTGTAGGGTCTCGGTTTGGTGTTTATCCCATTTTTCCAGGTCATGGTTTGCTAATGGTCCCCAGATCTCGCAACCATAGAGGGAAATTGGTTCTATCACCGAGTCCAGTATTTTAAGCCAGGTTTTAATTGGGATGTCTATTTTGATGTTTCTTTTGATGGCATAGAATGCCCTTCTTGCCTTGTCTCTCAGGTCCTTTACAGCTTGGTTGTAGTTCCCTGTGCTGCTGATGTTTAGGCCAAGGTAGGTATAGTTTTTAGTTTGTTCTAGTGGGATTGTATTTAGGAAAAATTGGTGGTTTTGGCGACTGGGCCTTTTTTGAAATATCATGATTTTAGTCTTGGTTAGGTTCACTGTCAGGGCCCATGTCTGGGAGAATTTGTGTAGGAGATCAAGTTGCTGCTGTAGTCCTTCCTTGGTTGGGGACAGCAGCAGCAGGTCATCTGCGTAAAGTAAGCATTTGATTTCTGTGTTTGCCAAGGGGATGCCTGGCGCTGTAGACTGTTCTAACGTTTTTGCTAATTCGTTGATATATATGTTGAAGAGTGTTGGACTCAGGCTGCATCCCTGTCTAACACCACGGCTCTGGGGGAAAAAGTCTGTGTGCTTTTCACCTATTCTAACTGCGCATTTAGTGGGCATCCACTGAGTCAGTGGATGCCCCCCCCCCCCCCCCCCCCCCGGCCCTCTCATCCTCCCACCCCCCCATCCCCATGAAACCCGCCACCCCACCTTCCAAATTATGCGTGTGATGTGAGGAATGGCTTGGGTCAGCTCCCAGTGTACAGTGCCGGTGGTTCAGAACCCAAGTCCAACAGCTGGCCCACTTTGTCCCCCCGAGCCAGGGGTCCTCCATGCCTGACATACTGCTGCCCCCCGACAACCATCCGTCAACACTTACACACACACACACACACACACACACACACACACACACACACACACACACGCACGGATACATAGATACAGAGTTATGCACGCACAAAGATATGTGTTCATGCAAGCTGAATCACACACAGGCGTACACACAGTTGTATGGACGACATGGCCACATGCATAGAACCATGCTCATGTACAGTCAAACATACACACACACACACACACACACACACACACACAAACACACACACAACAGATGGTTGTGACAGATGTACCGAGTGAATATGGTTGGAATGTTTACTCTTCAGATCAAGTGAGCAACCGTTTGCTCGTGTTACTTTTTATTTATTTTGCAACAGTAGCTACGATTAGTCAGAGCAGGCTTCGTACACACATAACGAACAACTGTCCTGTGCTTCATGGCCGCCTCAATGCTTTTCCAATGGAAGTCACGTGGTTTGACCAAACACTTGCGCTGTGATGTGCTGTGCTGTGCTGTGCTGTGCTCACCCTTTGCGTTTCAACGTATAGCAGTGTGTTAAACAAACTATACAGGACCTTTGTACTTCCTTGACTGGCTTGCTTTTGACCTCACGTAGAAACACACACACACGCGCGCACACACAGTTTACACACACAGTTTACATACACAGTTTACATACAGTACTACAGACTACATGTCGACGTCGTCTCTGTCGGGTGGAGACCGTGGTTGGAAACCTGTTACTTTTACAGAATTCAAAATAAAAACAATATAGCAGAAGTAGCAGGTATACACGCTCAAACGTTTCAATCTTAGATCTGCTACTAGTGACGCCGTAGCGTTATCAAGTATTGTATTAATTTAGGACAAAAACACAACAAGTTTAAATATGGAGATATGAGGTTTCTGCCTGACAGCAACGCATGGTACTTACACTCAAAGGACCACAGTGGAAATAAGCTCTTCAGCTTAATTGTGTTTTATCCTTCTGAGTTCTGACGTCACCATTATTTGGAGCGACGCCCCTCTTTCTTCACGGTAGTTCACTCCCACTCCTAGACCAGGACATGTGTCTGGTTCCCCCAGGCTTTAATTGAATAAAAGCCTGGGTACAGAGGCTACTGATCCGCCTGAAAGCTTCAAACACAGCGTGAATCTCCGCATTTTTAGCTTTTAGGGTCTGATCGATCAATCAATCAGTCACATGTGGTGATTGTGGTCCATGTGTGGATTTATGGGACATCTTGTTGATGTGAGCCAAGCCCCATCAGGCTGTGGTTTTTAGCTGCTGTGGTTCAACTCTAGAGAAATGCATTCATTGCACATACACGCACACACGCACTCGCACACACACGTACACTCCCACCGCCATGAGGCAGTCAGTCAGTAGGAGCAGCCAGGAGTCTGAAGGGCTGATAAAGTAGAAATGGTCTATTATTACACCAGTGATGACAGCAAACCATGGGCATGCATTACAACCTGGCATAGCTCACCCATGGTGTAAATGGAACCTTTACAGTAATGTCACATTCTCCCAGTTAGTACTTTCACCCTCTCTCTCTGTCTCTCTGTCTCTCTATCTCTCTGTGTCTCTGTCTGTCTGTCTCTCTGTCTCTATCTCTCTGTGTCTCTATCTGTCTGTCTGTCTGTCTGTCTGTCTGTCTGTCTGTCTGTCTGTCTGTCTGTCTGTCTGTCTGTCTGTCTGTCTGTCTGTCTGTCTCACTCTATCTGACTGTTTCTCTGTCTCTCTCTGAGTCAATGTCAAGAATTTCACTCCGATTATGAAAGCTAATTTCCTGGCCATCATTTTTGGGGGGAGAAGAAGAAAGAATGTATGGCATGTGATGTGATGTATGTATGTGTGCTCATACTGTGTGTGACTCCTCTTTGTAAGTCTTAAAGGACGTGAGTTTTGGGGAGCATCCCGTTAATCCGACTACGTGGCCTTTTAAAGGATGTGACACACACACACACACACACACACACACACACACACTAATGCTCACTAGCGTACACCATGTGTGCATGTTTAACTGTAGATTCAAAAGCAGTGCCTCATTCTCTAAAGAGCAGTTAGACCTCCCACCTAGACTCAGCTACATAATGGTTAACTGCTTCTCTCACACACACACACACACACACACACACACACACACACACACACACACACACGCACACATGCACACTTGCGTGCGTGCACTGTACATTGCTGTAACTCATGTTTTAGTCATCTCAGCATTCATAGTTTGCCACACAGGTATTGTTTCACCCCCAAGTTTGACCAAGGAACACACCTTGCGCGCGCACACACACACACACACACACACACACACACACACACACACACACACACACCTTTGACTTGAGTTCAAAGAAAATGAATGCAGAAATGTACAAATATGCATATTATTGCATACACTATACACCACAAAAGATGACTGTCTGAGTCTCGTTTGCATGTGAACGCATACACAACCCGGCATTATCTCCCTCCCTGCCTCTCAGCCAATCACATCGATTGGGACCCCTTAGCTGCGAGAGATGAAGCAGGGACCCCCACACACTGCATATTGTATAAATGTTGCAGATTTAACTTTTTCA